>NC_046154.1:256155615-256425615 GCF_011064425.1 Rattus rattus
AAAAAAGACATAGGACAGACAGACACAACGAAAGCCTGTGACCACTGTGGAGGGAATCTGAAGCAGAGTTCTAGACACCTGGGAAAGGACAAGTGTCAGAGCTGAGAGAGTGCAAGTATAAGGTTGGGTGGAGAGGGATGGAGCTTTTAAATTATTAGATCATTCATACTTGGTGTAAGGATCTAGTTCAGTGCTGACAGAACGACCTTCTAGGGAGCTATGGAGAGCCACAGTTGAGTCCATTGAAGAAAGAACCTGAGCAGGTGGTTACCACCACAATGCAGCAGAGGTGGCAAGGAGCACTCCTTCCAAACCCTATTTCCACGGGGAAACACACCGTGTTTAATTAGACTCATTACCAGCAATCTACTCAAATGAATCCAGAGTACATGGGAGGTGTGGAAGTCACCTGCCTCCTTCCTCTGAAGACAGGGTAAAAAGCAGGGGATGCGAGCTACCTCGCTGATGGATGTAGATACACAAAAATCCACACTCCTCCCAAAACGCAAAACAACGGCAAAAACACGAAACAAATAACACATCATGAACAAGTAGTTGTTTTACGAGGAATGAGAAGGTAGTGTCATATTAGAAAATATATTAATATAATCCATCAAGGGAGACAGCTAAGCATAAGCTCCATCTGATCATTTCCAAGGTGGAAGAGACAATCTGCATAATTGAACGCATTCATGTAAAAAGAAAAGGAAAATACCCGCTGGGCTAAAATAGCAAGTGGTGTATCTGAACGTTAGCCCTTTACCTGGGATAGTTAGTGTCATAGTCTCCTGAGAGATGGACCTCTGAGTGTGTCCCTAGGGTGATTATGTAGCTTATGCTAGTTAAGCTGGGAAGATCTGCCCACTGTGAGAGACACTATTCCCTAGGCAGAGGATCCTGGACTGTATAAGAGAGGAGAAATCAGCTCTTGCTCTCTTACTCGCTTACCCTCTTCCCCTTTTGTTCCTTCTCTCCCCATTCCCCTACTCCCTTTCTCTTCACGAGTTCATGACCAGCTCCTCCTCCTCCTCCTCCTCTTCCTATTCTCTCTCCCCCTCTTTCTTTGTCTCTACTACCACCTCAATTCCCCTCCCCATGCCCTAAATAAACTCTTATTCTATACTAGAAAAAAAGAGTTGAGAAGTCAAGCTGAGCAGCATTCATTCCTGCATTGCTCTCTGTTCTTTATTATGGGTGCGACGTGACCCACTCCCTCAGACTCCTGCTGCTCTGACTGCACAAACTGAAAACCAAAACGGAAAGCAAAGCTCAAGCAGGTAAACCTTCAGAAACCCAAGTCAAGCTGTAAGAGAACTAAACTTCCTCCAGGTGAGAGACAAAGGAAGAGAGTGTTGAGAGATGCCAGAGAGAAAGAATGTAGTGGGGGAAAAATCTCATGAATGATAGTGTCACTAGAAGCAGGAGGCCAGGAGAAAATGACAGGATCTGTTGCAGTGGCTGTGAGGAAAGCACTGTCAGCTGGAAGATTCTGTCCCCATGAGACACCCTCAGATGCAGAGGGAAGTGGGGAGAGCCAGGTGACTTGCCACCCACAGACCTGCCCTGAATAAGGGCCAAAGGAGGTTCTCAGTGAGGCAGGAGGCACTGAGGAGGATACCAACTGTGTGTGCTTTCTCTTCCTGCAGCTCTTGGCTTTGATTAAGATTTCTTTTATAAAGATTTCATGTGAGTATGTACGACATGAAAGAAATAAACTGATCTAGGGGACCAAGGGGACAAGCGGGGTGAGGCAAGGAGAGAATGCAGAGACATGGGGATACACTCAACGTGCCATATATATTTGCATGAAAACATCTAATATTAATTAATTTGAAAAAAGGAATCCAGAAGGCAGAAAGTGGAACACAAGCGAAAACATGGGTAAACACAGTTGGCTCCTTTCCCTCTTGAGTCTTCCAAGTCACATGTCATGGTTAATGCACAATTTGGAGCTGTTTGTTGTCACTCCCTATCTACACAGAGGACACGTTTAAGGGAATGACTACCCAGGCAAAGGGAAAGCATAGGGAGAGGCGAGGCATCTGTGTCCCACCAGATTCACAGAGCGACAAGCCTGCTGGACTCTGGTTGTGCCCACTCATGACAGCAAAGCAGAAAGTCACAACAACCCCCCATAGCTCCCGATAACCAGATAAATCAGAATACGAGTTTGACGAAGGCAGCTTATTTAGGACTGCATGCCCTGAAGTCTCCCAGTCTTTTCACATCGTCCAGCTGTGGGTCTTGGTGTTAATTCTCATGTACTGCAAGAGGAGTGAGTCTTCTCCGGTGTGGGTTGAGTGAGTCGCTGATCTATGTGTATAGCAGTAGGCCATTAGGAGTCATTTATTGCTATGTTGCTTGAGGAGAATAATAGCAGTAGGCTTTCCCCTACATCCATGAACTAGTCTCAGATTCTTGGCCAGTCTGAAGGAGGGAGAGAAAAGAAAAGGGAGGAAGAGAAAGGAAGGCTAAGACCAGCTACTTAAACCCTCAAATATCTCAACTATTTAATAATGCACCAATTAAGATGACAAGTGTTATAGAGCAAATTAAAAAGCTAGCCCAACTATAGTCTGTCTTTGAGGAACTTTCTTCAGGGGCTGGAGAGATGGTTCAGTGGTTAAGAGCACTGGCCACTCTTCCAGAAGACGTGGGTTCATTCACAAGCACCTAGATGACAGCTCACAACCATCCATAACTCCATTTATAGGGCATTGGAATGCCTATTCTGACCTCCATGGACACTGGACATTTATGTGGTACACAGACATACATACAGGCAAAAAAAAAGCTCAAATGCATAAAATAAAATATATAAATCTAATAAGAAATGGAAAGAAACTTGAACTATGGTGGTATAGATGGGTGTCATGGAAAGATGGAGAAATCATGCCAGGCACATTCCAGACAAGAGACAGCAGGAGGACCAACTGAGAAGAGTGGACCTCAGACCAATAAAAACTCTCAGACATGGAAATGGGCATTACAGGATAATAATATGGTCCATCTGTCATCGTGCCATATTATTTAAAAATTTTAAATTCTTACACATCCAACAGCAGAGCTAAAGGCCTAGGAGGCAAAACCTGGCCTGAATCTGAAGTGAGAAATAGGTCCAACGTGCAAGCTGGAGGCTTTGACCCTCTGCTGACATACAATGGAAAGCTAGTCAGAAGAACCAAGACAACAAGACGCATTGGACATCCAGGAAGGCTCCCTCCCACCCAAGCAAAATGTGGTCCTCCAAGAGTCAGTCTCTCTCTCTCTCTCTCTCTCTCTCTCTCTCTCTCTCTCTCTCTCTCTCTCTCTCTGTGTGTGTGTGTGTGTGTGTATATGTAAACATTCTCAGACAGAACACAGCCTCACCACCAGACAAACTACAGTGGATTTAAAAAAGCATCCAAGTCACGCCGCGTGCTCCCCGACACAGCGGAAGCAGATGAACAGACAACAGCGGGGGCATTTCCAGACGCTGAGAAACAAACACTACACTTGTGAATAATCCATGGGTCAGAGGAGATGCCTCAAGGGATGTGAAAACTATTCCAGACAGACTGGAAATGAGAGGGTAATCTACCGGGCGCAGCACCAGCATCGCGTGGGCATGTATAAAGTGTGTGTTATTAAAGAGGCAGAGTCTCCTGTCAACAGTTTCAGCTTCCCCCCCCAAGAATCTGAAAACAGAGCAGTAACAGACCCACAGCAGACAGAAGGAAACAAGACTGGCTCGGAAATCAAAAGTCTGAGCAAAGCCATGATGTCACCTTGATGGGTGCACAGATTTAATGTGATGCCCGCCCAAGTCAGTGTGACTTCTCCCACATAGAGGAGACATCGTCTTGACTCTGAGGTGGAAAGACGAAGTCATAGAACTAGTGTAAGGTTCAAAGTGAGACTTAACTAGCAGGAGATCCCCCGAGCGAGACATGAGAACGGAGTTCGATGCAAATGCAAGAGGTTTATTTTTCCAGTGTGTAGGGGTTGACCCTCAATCAGCCCTTGTGGCAAGTGACTAGAAGGTGACCCCGAATGGCTATAACAAGCAGTTTTTATACTTTTTAGGGTTACAGCCTACATCAGCAAGGTTACAGTTTAAACTTGTTGGCTAAGCACATTGACCTATGAATCTATTGGGGCTAGCAAACATATGACATGTATTTGAACTCTATCTGGCACCAGAGGGTCAGGTGACTATCAGTCAGTACATTCTGCAGATTTTCAAGAATGTTCCTGCTCCTCCTGAGAACTGTGGGTGGAGAATGGAACTTGGCCTAGCCCTGACTCAAGGTGAGAAGTTGGTACTTGGCCTAGTCTTGACCTGAGGCAGTGGGTGTAAGGCTGGCCAAAGCCCATAGGGACCTTCACTAGCTCAGGGAGTTCTGAAAATAAAGTGTTCAGTGGAGGAATCTGTCAACCACATTTAGTATTATTATTAATCATGTGCACGTGAATGCACACATATGTGGAGGTCAGAGTCAGCATTAGCATCCTCCTTAATCACTCTGTGCTTTACTTTGTGAAATAGAGTCTCTTACTGTAACTGGTACTCTCCATTTCAGTAAGGATCCTCCTGTCTTCAAACGCCTAATGCTGAGATCACTGGTCCACTTTGATGAGGTTATATTGTTGCTGTTTGTTTGTTTATTTATTTATTTTCCTCTTCCTCCTCCTCTTCCTCCCTCTTCTTCTTCTGTTTGTTTGTTCTATGTGGGTACTGAGAATACAAACTAATATCTTTGTGCTTGTGTGGCAAGCACTTTATTGCTGAGTCCTGTTTGGTGATGTAAGGGACACAGTGATATAGTTCCCATCCCTGGAACAAAGTCAGCCTGGTGTAGGTCTCCACAGGTGTTGATGGTATAAATATATATATTTCGGGTTTTTTTTTTTTGGTTTTTGTTTTGTTTTATACTTCACATTCCTCATTCAAGAAATGTCCTCTCTGCCAAGATTAATGACTCAATGATAATCAGAGAGTGTCACCAAAATGATAAAACAATGTAATATTCAGGATAGCCCTTAAGGCTGTGGGAAAGAATGCTAACAGCATGAGATATATATATAAAATATATACATATAAAATATATATATATATTTATATATATATAAAATATAAGAAGCAATATGAATTGTATAAGGAGCTTCACAGATCTAAAAGAACAGAGGCAGCTTCACTATGAGTCAGTTTGTCAGGAAGATACGAGGAAGGAGATAAAGAGATTTAGTGAGTGGTGATCACAGGGCAAGATCTCACCTAGGTAAGGTTATTTTGTTTTTACTTATAAAGACAGGCAGATTCTTGAGTTCAAGGTCAGCCTGGGACAGAGGGAGTCCAGACTCAGGTGTGGTAGGAATGGTAATTTTAGGGTAGGATCCCACCCAGATATCTTATTGTTTATGCTTGGGCTTGTTGTCTCTTTCTAAGAATCAAGGGTCTGGGGTTATGGGATGCGATTCATGGGATAATCAAAATGGGGTAATGACTAAATTGATATGTAAATAAAAACTGGGCTTTTGTTATGCAAGAGATGAGGCTGTCCAGAGTGGTTTTAGAATAGCAGGGGATGGTGGGGGAGTTGTCAGAAGAAGAAGAAGAAGAAGAAGAAGAAGAAGAAGAAGAAGAAGAAGAAGAAGAAGAAGAAGAAGAAGAAGAAGAGGAGGAGGAGGAGGAGGAGGAGGAGGAGGAGGAGGAGGAGGAGGAGGAGGAGGAAGAGGAGGAGGAGGAGGAGGAGGGGAGGGGGAGGGGAGGAGGGAGGGGAGATGGAGGAAAGAGAGTCTGAAAGTCAGGTTGGGCCCATGATTTGACATTGAGTGATTTGTTTCACTGTTCCCACACACCCCTTCTTTCAGAACCCCTCTCCAAGCTGAGGCTGGTTCTCAGCACTTTACCAATTGAGATATCTCATCAGTCTTTGATGCAGTTCTAAAGCACATTTTAACTGTGGAACATACACATACAGTTCACCTCCTCAGCCACTTTTTTAATGATGACTATGTCTATATGTTGTCCAATGCATGTCCAGAGTGTTTTCCTTCCCCCACCCCCAAGTGCTGCTCTCTGTCCCTATCAACCAACTAACCAATCCCAGCCTCTTTCCCCATCCCCTGGTGACCTCTGCTCTGCTTTTGGACCCATGGACTCTGCCACTGAAAGGCATCATACAACGGGAGTGAAGGATGGATTTCTTTCCATATGTGGGTTGTTTCTGCTCACAATGTCCACAGACGTTCATCAAGGTTGCACAGACTATTACAAAGTCTTTCTTTTTGGGGGGATCAGCAATGCTCCCCTTTCTGGATGAAGCCCATTTGTTCAAACTGGATGACAGACTCTTTAGCTCTCACTTTGATGTTGTGAACAGTGCTGCCAGAACCTGGGTTGTGCAGACATTTTGAGACCTCTTTCAGGTCTCTAGGATCTACAGTCAAGTGTGGGGTCTCTGCCTCTTGTAGAAGTGCAGCTTTGTTTACTGAGGAAACATTGTGGTGCTTTGTTGCTATAAATAATACACAACAGCTGTGTTATTCTGTGTCCTCACCAACAATGCCCACAGCACGGATATCTTTACCTTCTCTAACACTCGTGTGTGTGCAGACACCCTGACAGGGGAAAGGGAACAGCTCATTGCCCTTCTCTGATCTGTCCTACTGATGCTCTCCTTTTCTTTGATGGTTACTACTCAGTGTTTTCCCTCTTCTTTGGGAAATGTCAGTTCATGTCTTAGCTCTTGCTTCCATTGTTTGTTTCTTAATTGTATAATTAACTGAGTTCCTCATATATTGTGGGTTTATTGACATTTGGCCGCACGTATGATTTGAAGATATTTGCCCATTCGTGGTCTTCCCTCATCCCATGAATAGCGTCTCTCAATGTGCATCTTGACAATAAGAGTTTTTATGTAGATCTCAGTCAAGGTTGCGTGCTATCGGCAGACACTAGAGAGATCAATGGAACAGAGTGGGGAATTCATGAACAGGCCACAACAACGTGTTGGACTGATTTTTGATAAAACAACAAAAGCAATTTAGTGGAAGGAATATGCTTCTGGCAACAGTTTATTGCAGAAAAATTGAATGCATACAGGTAAAATAAAAACCACAGCCAAACAAAATGCTTCCATCTAAACCCTACATTTTTACATAAAAATTCACTTGCAGTTGAGTGTAAAAAGTCCTAGAACAACAAAGGGACAAATCTGAACGGGCTGAAGAGAGTGTTCTCAGGCAGAAAGTACAGTTTGTAAAGGGCAAAGTTAACAGACTGAACCCTAAACCCTGTCAGGGATGGGGACGTAGCTCAGTGAAAGAGAGCTTACCATTCTAGTACTTATAAAAATAAAGATCAAAAACATCAGTTGTGTGCAAGTGGGGAAAGTCTGAGAGCCTTGATCCTGACAAGCTGTTGATACGTAGGATCTATTTACTAAAATCTCAAGACTTTTGGATCTTGACCAACAAAGGGGAAGGCATCCTACCAGACAGACAAAGGAAGAGCCTGGATGGTGCTGGCTATTAGGGAAATGTTAACCAAAGCCTAATAAACCACCACTCCTCACCTGCCAGCAGGACTAGCATGGTGTCTACAAGTCCTAGGGAGGATGACGGCAAATGGGGTCACCAGGACAGTACTGGTAAGGACCACTGATGGTACAGCCACTGTGGAGAGTAGCTTGTTAGTTTCCCTAAAGTCTTAGCTTGGGGACTGTCACACAGTCCAGCCTTAGAATTCACTCAAAAAACCTGTGTGTGAACAATAAAGCACATGATATAGGATATACCTCAACCAAAATGGTCCCCCAGAACCTCTTTGATCCATGGTACCTAAACCACTGTGGTATATCTGCACCTATGGAGCACTTAACAGCACCCTGGTCTACTACTCGACAATAAAAAGAACTCAGCTATTGGCATATAGGACTGATACGCATGCTTGTCTAAGTCAACGGCTCTCAACCTGAGTGTTGTAATCCCTTTGGGAGTCAAATGACCCTTTCATAAAGATATTTAAATTACGATTTGTAGCAGTAGCTAAATTACAGGTTTGAAGTAGCAACCAAGTAATTTTATAGTTGGGGTCACCACAACATGAGGATCTGTATTAAAGGGTCGCAGCATTAGGAAGGTTGAGAACCACTCGTCTAAGTTGTAAGAAATAGATTGTGATGGTTCATTATAAGTCTGAGGCACACATAGATAAGGCTTTGTGTCCTAACTGAATGAGATGGACAATGCCCACAAAGGAGTAAAGTCCTAACATATATGATCAGGAGACCAGCTGGTTTCGCCTCATCTCTATGCTGGACCCCTTTCTGCAGAAGGACAGATTAGAAATAGCTTCAATATCCGTGTCTCCTGATTTTATTATCATCTTATTTCCAGCACCAGGGATCCAGGGGACTGAATGACTGAAGCAGCCGACCTCCAAGGGTCATGCATGCTGGGATTCCGTGTTTCTAGTACATCATGGAACAGAGTTCTAAAAGCAGAGATTCCTGATTATCGGTAGTTAAAGAGGGCACAGGAATCAAACCACACAGTGCAGATTTAGAGGGTGAGGAGGGCTAGAATCTGTCTGATGAAATGCTCTGAGTTTTGAACATGCCTGTCCTTGGGCTCTTAGACTGAGCTGAGCTTTTACCAACCTTCCAGTCCTCCTGTGTGTGCTTCTGAGAGCTGTACCCATGCTGAGTGCATTCTAGAAAGGAACCCATGCTGGCCCGGAACTCTTTCCTGAACTGCACGCGGAGCTACTGCTCTCCTGTGATGAAGTCCAGTTAGAGAACACGTTGATGTGGACCTGAGCCAGCACCTGTGTGGCTGTGTGAAATCATCTGCTAACAAGTCAACTGGAATGCACCACGCCAACACAATGGATGCTCACTGACTCTGGGCTTTAAGGCCAAGGATGGATCTGAAGAGGTACACAGCAGTGCTAGTATAGTCCAAGGTTAATGCTCTGGCTTTTCACAGGCTATGGACCCATGTCCAAGGTCCCTCTCCTGGTCCAGGCGGGTCTCAGGTCCGCCTAATCTGTAGGTAAAAGACTAGATCTAAACAAAATGAACTTCGCTGGGCAGCCACTTCCCTCAGAGCAATGGATCAGCACCACAGGGTGGTGGTCCAGCCCGTGTGACCTGCCCTGTCCAGGGGTCCCCTCCACGGCTAACTAGGTTTGATCTCTTAGAAGCAAGTCCTGGGCCAGCACTTCTACAGTTGCTGAGAAGGTGGCATGAGAAGCTATCCACATTGTTTATACTCACACAGGCCTGTGAGCATGCAGACATACACACACACACACACACACACACACACACACACACACACACACACACACACACGCACGCACAAATAAACAAACTTACAATGTAACATCACCTAACACACATATACACATAATGATATATGTTGCAAACCTGCAACTGCATAACTGTATATACTCAACACACACATGCTCACAACATACATAACACAGTGTAATAATACCACACATCACACACACACACACACACACACACACACACGCACACACACACATATATATATATCCCTCCATATATATATGGGTATATATATAATCAGTATGTATGCCTCACAGCATATATAGTATACTGCAAGCACTCTGCACACCATACACGTATGTGCATGCACAGCCCACCTCCCCTCAGTGTACACACACTCTCATCATACACATACAGAACACAAAACCACACCAGACCCCACACCATATGCACAAGACGCACATGACTCCTAGGAATAAGCTTAAAGTCCAAAGGTTATGTGAGGTGAACTGTAATCCTTCTTTAAAGATAAAAAGATACATTTAAATAAAAGAAAAGATACATTTGATTCTTGGGTGGAGTGTGGCTAATATGGCAAGCTGGGCACCAGCACTCAGACATCTTGGTCCTCTTGCTGACTGGATACAAAGTCATCAGCTGCCTCCCCACCCTGCCGCCATGCCTTTCCCTCCTGGTGGACCGCATTCTCAAACTGTCCGCCAAAATAAACCCCTCCTTCCTTCTTTGCCTAAGTTGCTTTTGTCAAGTGTTGGATCAGAGAGAAAAATGACTAATGCAGATGGCAAGGCTCAGTGTGCCTACACAGCTTCATATTGAAAATAATCTCAACATAAACGCACATTTTCCCATTTAAAATTCCCTGCTTATGTGTTTCAGGATAAATTGCCAAAAATCAGCTACAGACAACAGCTGAGGTTGAAGTATGAAGAAGTATGAAGGAGAACATTTAAATTTTAGGCAGTAGGTGAAATTTAAAGTTTTTATTAGACATTTGTGTATCCTGTGACTATGAATAAGACACTCTTTTGGATATTCCTGCCAATATTGTAGATAAATATTTACAGTTGAAATTAAGATGTGACATCTACTAAATGTTTACTTAAGAAAAGGCAAGGGCAAAAAAAAGTGGAAAGGAGAGAAGTAAAAGGGAGGGAGGGAGGGAGAGGAGGAAAGGAGGGATTGAAGGGAAATGCTTTTCCCACCCCAGACCTGCCCTCCTCCTGAGTTGCTTTTAACCATTCTTGTATCCCTCAGTCTGATGTCTTGACCTTCCTGTCCACTCTGGAACTTGCAGTTGTCCATAGAAAGAAATGTGTTCATGTGGACATGGGAAGGAGACCCCTGGCCCTCTGCTCAGAGGCAACTCAAGTTCAGCAGGGAAATGGCTCCTGCAGGGAGAGACAGGCAGTTCCTGTGTATCCAGCCATGCCCACTTGGATATGAGCATTGCAGATGATGTAGGCTCCAAGAGCAAACCCTGCCATTCCTCTGGCTCCCTGTATGATCTCAGGCAGCCTCCTGGCATCTCTGAGCCCTCACCCATACAGTAGAGACGATAGTGCTGTTTGCTGTATGGCTTTGGATAGCACCCCCTTTCACACACAGGCAGGCTTGCCCTATGCCTGCAAGTTCCCATTAGCTGTAGCCGCATGAGGCTTTGCATCCTTCTTGCCTCACCAAACCGTAAGCTTTGTTTACCAGTGGTGATATTTGCTCTCATATCTTTCTAAAAGATACTGGGTATCTAAGCAAGCATTCCCTGAAGTCCAATGTTAATGATGGAGAGTGCAAGGAAGGATCAGAGGACACTGGAAGGGGTGGGGGTGGGGAGAAGGCAGAATGTTGTCAGTAGGGAGGGGTTCTTGTGTGAATTTTTGCTTGGCAAGGTCAACTGGTCGAGAGAAAGACAAGTTCCTGAGATCAGGCTGCCTGGTCCAGTGGTTTATAGATGGATCCATCTGTAGCATCTGTATCTGTGTCTGTGTCTGTGTCTGTGTCTGTGTCTGTGTCTGTGTCTGTGTCTGTGTCTGTGTCTGTGTCTGTGTCTGTGTCTGTGTCTGTGTCTGTGTCTGTGGCCGTGGCTGTGGCTGTGTCTGTGTCTATGGCTGTTCTGCGTCTGCGTCTGCATCTGCGTCTGCATCTATATTTGTATCTGTATTATTTGTATCAGTATCTGTATCTGTCCATCTATCTGTCTGTCTGTCTGTCTATCTATCTATCTATCTATCTATCTATCTATCTATCTATCTATCTATCTATCTATCTATCTATCTATCATCTATTCATCATCTATTCATTTATACATCTATCACCAACTGTCTGTCCAACCATCCATCATCTGATTATCTATTAACCATCCAGCTCTATCAGTTTTTGTACATCCATCAGTCTATTCATCACCTATCAATTTCTATATATACCATCTGTTTGTCTGTTTCTCTTTCTACCTGCATGTCTATCCATCTATCTATCCATCTAGATATCATATCAGTTTATCTATGTACCTGTTTATCACCCTTCTAAACCAACATCTGCATCTGCAGATCTCTCACTACATCATTTCTTCATCTATAACTTAGAGTTAGCTATCAGTCATCCCTCTGCCTATTTAGGTAGAGCAAAATTATAAAGTAAAAGGTAAGAGCTTGCTTCCTTCTACTGCTCAGAGGTTTCCAGACCTAGACTCTAAGGCCTTGGGTCATAGTGGCAGGGCTGCGAACAGGCACAGGCATCGTGGATATGCATCTGCTGCTCACAGACAGGGTTGTGTTGGTGTCCTCATCAGTGAGCAGCCTTACAGGAATCCCAGCGAGGTACTGGTCTCAACCAGTGTGAAATGCACCCCTGTCCTGGCATTGGGAATCAAGGGTGAGATGTGATACACATCTGTCACTGTGTGGCCCATAGAGCAAGAAGCAGCTGGAGCTAAGGATGTTTATTTCAGCATTGAGGTTGATTGGGTCGGAGGATGTGTACTGTGGCCTGGGGCGTGGTAGGCTGGTACTTTACAGTGGCCTCTTGACATGTGGCTGTTCCCTGTCCTGCCCAGCCACACTAGAAAAGAAACAGCTCCTTGGTGGTTGGGAAGGATCTCTGGTCCGTTTGCTTGTACCCAAAGGGATTGTGGGTGGGAGGAGCCTGGGACTCTCAGCACAGGCTGGGTGTCTTAGAAGACCAGGCCTAAAGCCTGCACTTCATAAGCTGTCAGTACCGGGGCCAGGTGTGAACCTCCAAGTCTGTGGGATTGCTGACCCATGTCAACCCACTACCACTGTCTCATCAAATGGTAGGGCATCTGTTGCCATCTGAGGTACAAACAGGAGTCACCTGTTTGGAGGTAGAGTTCTGCCATCTTCTTTCTGCTCTCTCTTCTTACTTTGCTCACATTTACATAGCGATAGACATTATCCACACATGCTTGACTGGCACTGTGGCTGAGGCTGCCGCCGAACATGGAGGAAGAAGGAGAAACCTCGTCGGGAGATGAGTTCAGATCCTGATCTACCACTTGTTCACTACAGGGCCAAGTGCTATCCAAATCTCTCTGGGACGCAGCCTCTTCTTTAAGGAGAAAGGAATAAACATGGCTAACATTTGTTGAAATCATTGTGTGTACGCCTCCGTATAGTTTATGGGACTGATCAGGCCCATTGCTGTGACTTCCCTATAAGGCAGGCTTACAATGAGAGAACAAGGCCTGAGGTTCATCGCCACAATCATCATCCTCACCATCACCACCATCACCACTCTCATCATCACCACTCTCATCATCACCATCATCACCATCATCACCATCATCACCATCATCACCATCATCACCACCATCATCACCACCACCATCACCACCATCATCATCACCATCATCACCATCATCATCATCATCACCATCATCACCACCACCACCACCACCACCACCACCACCACCACCACCACCACCACCACCACCACCATTCTTGTCTGGAGCTGCTCAGCTGCATTCCACCCTGAGTGCTCAGAACTGAAATGCTTTATGGTATCTGACGAGAATGCGATGGCCTTCATAGTGTTCCCAGGACCCATATATACTCAAACATTTATTTTCCCAATCCCTAAAACATGTTGTTGATAAATCAGCTCCTGTATCTGACACTACTAGATGTAGGTCCCCAGAAGAGTTGTCAAGAAGCTTGCAGAGAGACTCGCCAGCTACCATCCTGCCTGAATGGCAGGCTCCTCCATAGTCCCTCCAGCCTCCTCCTCTACGACAAGTCTTCGCTGCACTCAGACTGCATCAGTGGGAGCAAAATACCGTAGGACTGACAGCCAGCCTCCGTCACCCACCCCGCAGGGCCCCCTCAGGAGCGCTTGTCTTCTGTCTTTCCAAAGGAGCCAGCCACATGGAAGAGTGATCTGCCTGCAAACTGTCCAGCCCAAACTTGAGGCAGCTTTGGTAGCGGGCTCCCAGGTGGGTGCATTATGGCCCCTGGGATCTGGTGGATCCAAGGCAGAACTGCAAAGAGGATGCTGGGAGTTCCTCAAGCAGAACCTGGTAGCTTCAGCAGGGAGGTGAGGCCAGGCAAGTGTGCCAGACAGGACAGCCTCTTCCTTGGGCTGAGAGGCTGCAAAGTAACAGTGATACCCCAGGACAGTCATAGTGGGGTTCTAATGCTGTCAGGTAGGGAGTTGAGAGTTGGGTGGCTTGGGATGGCTGGCTGCTGCCTCTGTCTAGTATACACAACACAGGTTGCAAAGGGCAAGGTGTCCATCCTGTGAGAGGTGAGGGGACCTCAGGCTGAACCCTCTGTGAGTCCTGATGGAAATCATCTTGCACAAACTGTCCTTCAGCCTTCCCTGTCCTACCTGTGCATTGCTGTCATAAAGGTTAAACATGACAACCGGGCCACCATTCATAGTGGATTTTCCATGGAGCTGATCTGGATTTCGCTGTATGACTGGCTCTGGTGTTTCACTTCTGCTGACTGGACCCCTCACCTTGTACCTGTGGTGACACATACTCCCTTTACCTGAGAGCAGCAGAACTAGGGCAGCCATCCCATGATCTAGTTTGCACTGTGACCTGACAGAGGTTAGACACTGATGCAGGAGAGTAGCTATGGTCCCCAAGAACAAGGATCTGCAAGTTTTCATTTCCATCGTGGGTGAGGGAGGAATCCAGCAAGTGAACCAGAGGTGACTGACAAAAGGAAAAATCACCTTTGCTCAGTGGAACAGAATGACAGTTTTCAGATTGAGACCTGGGAGAGTGAGGAGGCACCTGTATCAGGAGAAGCTTTTGGTGCCACAATCACTGTTTGAGGAGTGGGATGATCTTCGGTGATCACACTTCAGGTAAAGGACAGATGACCAAGATGAGAGATGCAAAACAGGTGACCATCCAGAGGCCACTGCAGTGGCCCACGTTTCAGAGAGGCACGAGTCACCGTTGTGGGTGGAGATTGAGATGGGGAGCTCGGTGCACAGTGACCTGAAGCCAACGGAACTCAGAGGGTTGTGGAAACAGAGTTTGGGAGAAGAATGCAAAGATCAAAGGCTAGTCTGAGAACTTTGTTTTCTCAGGACAGTTGAGTCCAGAGCAGGGCGGCCACAGTTGCTAGGGTGGCTCAGGGTTCGAGAGTGGGGTCCAGAAGGGAACTTGGAAGGAGAAGAGGGACCTGGTGAGAAATGCTCTGGTGGTGAGTTACGTTGACTTTCAGGAGTGGGTGTTGGGAAGAGGGCCTGAAGACAACAGGAATCCAGATGCTTCCCACGACATAAAGTCGCTGACCTTAGTCTAAGGCTAGTCAATGGAAGAACCTTAGTCTAAGGCTAGTCAATGGAAGAACCTTAGTCTAAGGCTAGTCAATGGAAGAACCTTAGTCTAAGGCTAGTCAATGGAAGGACCTTAGTCTAAGGCTAGTCAATGGAAGGACCTTAGTCTAAGGCTAGTCAATGGAAGAACCTTAGTCTAAGGCTAGTCAATGGAAGAACCTTAGTCTAAGGCTAGTCAATGGAAGAACCTTAGTCTAAGGCTAGTCAATGGAAGAACCTGAGTCTAAGGCTAGTCAATGGAAGAACCTTAGTCTAAGGCTAGTCAATGAAAGAACCTTAGTCTAAGGCTAGTCAATGGAAGAACCTTAGTCTAAGGCTAGTCAATGAAAGAACCTTAGTCTAAGGCTAGTCAATGAAAGAACCTTAGTCTAAAGCTAGTCAATGGAAGAACCTTAGTCTAAGGCTAGTCGATGGAAGAACATGGAGTGGACATGGGTCTTCCTGCCTCAGAGTTCCTAGTTCCTTGTGCAAAGACATTTACCTGGGTCAGAATGACACATGCCCATGCAATACACACACACCCGTAAACATCACAAGGCCCCAAGGGTAGCCCTAGTAGCCACCCGTCTCAGTGATCCCTACAAGTTCCCTGGCAAAGCTCCAACTTCAAAGGGACATCCATGAGAGATCATCTGGAAAAAAGACACTGAGTGAATTGGATGAATAACCCTAGGCAGAAGCTATTTTCTGCACTACTGGGAGGGAATTGAGCCAAGAGCTCTTGTCACTGTAGTCGTGTGTGCTTGAAGAGAGTTTAGTTCATCAGTAAGAAGTGAGGTGGTGTAACGGAGAGGGTCCGGGCATTACAGATATCTAGGTTTGGCCTTATAATTTACAATCTTATAGTTTATAGCTCTTCACTTAAAAGAGAAGTATCCAGAGTTTGTGGCACAAGTTTGCGGTGAGGACTGACTGCTGTGCAAAACGCAGCCATCACAGAACTGATTCTTAGCTACAGATTTGTCAGTGGTTAAAGAGAGAACACTAAAACATGATGATTATCTTTGTAGTGAGGAATGTGTTGATGATGATGTTGATGGTGATGATGGTGGTGGTAGTGATGATGATGATGACGGCGTTGATGAAGATGATGATTATGGTGATGACGATGGTAAATGAGCACTTGTTAGCATGTGGCTGTCATCCCCAGGAAAGCTTCTCATTGGCTGCCACGCGCCCACCTCGGGTGCTTTTGCATCATGATGTAAGGAGATTTCTGCACTTCTCGTGAGTATTTCATCTTGAGTGTTAGCATTTGACTCATGCCAAGAAGATGGGCGAGAACTGAAAATTCCCTCAAACTGTAAGAAACACTGCCAGGCATCCAGATGTGGTGCTATCCTGCCCAGCATTCAGCATAATAATGGTTATTTGTTGTGGCTTCTTTCTGTCATTTGGCTTGGGCCTGCTTTGGGTGCTACAGTAATAGCTGTGGGAAGATACAGCCTGAGCAACAGACTTGAAAAGAATTCCAGGAGGATGCACACGGGCGCTGGAATCTTACACTCCAAGGAAGGATGCCGGCAGGCTGCTCGAGCAGAGAGCTAGGTGGTTGATGGAGAGAGCAGTGCAGCTGCTTGGCTCTGGGCCCACTCTGCACAGATCCTGAGCTGTGATATAGTTTAAAAATAACCCTGCTCTGGCTGTCTGTCTAGGGATCTGCTGCTGGACTCCCAGTTGCTACAGCTACAGAAAGCAATATGCTTTGTGGAAAGGTATTAGGCTGGGGTTTTGTTCTGCCAGTGTTGCTTCAAATTGTCCTCCTGGAGCGGACAGGGGTTGCCCCCGCCCCAAGGCAGAGGAAGAAAGCAGGATAGAAAAGGCTTCCCTGGCAGATCCAGACTCTGAACCACTCTCCCGAAGGGGGCAGGTATGTGTGGGCCTGAGAGATGGTGTGCCCCTCTATGCCTGATAACCTGCACATGTGTGCACACACACACACACACACACACACACACACACACATGTGCATGCAATCCACACACATGTACACACATCCATACACACATATGTGCATGTACACACATATATGCACACATGTGCACACACACACACACACACACACATGCACAACAACCCAGCACAGGTTATAAAAGCATTCCTTCATGCATAGTTTTATTCCTTAAGGCACAGTTTTAATTTTTTAAGGTCGTTTCTGAGGATTGCAGTTAGGTCCTCACGATTAGATACTGCCTTAGGGTTTTACTGCTGCAGTGAAAACACCATGACAAAAAGCAAATAGGGGAGGAAAGGGTTAATTCGGCTTACACTCCCAGATCATAGCCCATCACTGGAGGAAGTCAGGACAGGACCTCAAACAGGGCTGGAACCTGAGGCAGGAGCTGATGCAAAGGCCATGGAGGGTGCTGCTTTCTGGCTTGCTCCTCGTGGCTTGCTCAGCCTGCTTTCTTATAGAACCCAGAACCACCAGCACAGGGATGGCTCCATTCACCATAGGCTGGGCCCTTTCCCACTGATCACTAATCAAGAAAGTGCCTTCCAGCTGGATCTCATGGAGGCATACAAAGCCAGCCAGTACAGACAGCAAGTGCTTTTCTGACTGAGTCATATCCCCAGTCCTGGCAACTCTTCCATCTCATGGACAGATTCAGATAGAGTTGAATGATGACACCCAAATCTTTTGAACCAAAGCCCCAGCCCAGGCCACAGATGAGACTTCATAGAGTGTCTAACCAGAGCATCTCCCATGGTGAAGCGTCTGTGCACCAGTCCAGATGAGGAGAAAAGCCCCTGTGTGCTGCAAACCTCACTGAGACTTCCTTGTTTGCCTCCCTGTCCGTTCACCTCACAAGCTGACTATTCTGAGAAAAACCAGGATGTCTTGCACCCACCAGAGACAGGCCAGGATAGCCCAGTTTCACTCAGGAGTAACAATAGGACAATGTGGGGGTCCCTTCTGTGCCAGAGCTGCTATGGTCTTGTGGGAGAGATGGGAATCCAGCTGCAGACATGGGCTGTCTTGTATTGCATGGGAGGGAACCTACATGAACTTACAGATTGAAGCACAGGAAGGGGAAATGGATTTGGGCAAAGACGCTGGGTGAGTAGATACAGAGGCAGGGATATGCCAGGATGTATACAAGTGTTCAGGCAGGACCATGCACAGAAAGCCATGGTTCCCGGCAAACAGTTGGTGTGAAGATACTCAGTGAGTGACTTCTTGGGTAGATGGGCCTTGTGCCATCACTAATGACTTGATATGATGGCAGAAAGAGGAAATGGCCACGTGAAGTCTGCTGGTCAGCTTGTCACATCCGCCCCTTGACTCACTGGAGTTCGACCGCAGAAGCTCTTCCTCACATCCTTTCTCCAGAGTGCCCATTGCACCATAGCTGGAAGTGGGTAAGCTGCATTGACTCAGTCTCCCATAAGCGACCACAGGAATGTATGCGAGATGGTGTGACAGTCACCAGGCAACACACCTGTCCTTGGCACATCTGGATCTTTCTTCCAGTGCAGTTTGAAGTGCCAACGTGTGGCAGGTCAATGTGCTTCCCCTGTAATAAGGCACAGGAAGAATGGTGTCTTCCCATGAGTGGATTGCTATTAGTTAAAGAGGAGAACTCTCCAGGAGCCATCTTAAATGTGTCATGTTTGACTTCCAGAACAATGAAAGCTAGTTGTCTGGTAAGTCCCAAGTCCATGGGATTTTGCTAGCACCAGAGATGCTAAATCCATACACTGAGTGACCAAAAGAGGTAGCCCTCATGTCCTTGTAGTGGGGATTTCTGGAAAACACAGTTTAGAGGTGTCTTAAGTTCTGAGGGGAAGAGGTTCCAGGAGATATGAAGGGGGTGGTAGAATTTTCTAGGTTTCAAGCAGAAATGAGCCCTCAGCTAGTATGGTGGGCACAGGATGCAGGGGTACGGCAGTAGGGTCAGAGAGTACAGAAAGAGCCCTGGGGTGGGAGGAGGGACTGTTGAAGGACAAGTATATACCCATTTTAGCACAGCCTCATGAGAGTCCAGGGCAGTGTGGAACAAAAGCTGTGATGTCATAAGCCAGACTCTTTCTCTTTAATCAGTTTGGCTCTTTGTTGCAGTGAGGAAAGACCACCTCATACACCACTGTACCCCCTGTGGCTTGCTTTTGGTTCCTTGATGAAGACAGAGGCCAAAGTCAATACTGGGTAGGAAAGAATGTGTTTGTCTCTATGTGTGCTGAACACAGTTTATCACTGGAGAAAGCCACAGAGGCAGGAACTGAAGCAGAGGACATGGAGGGGTGCTGCTTCCTGGCTTGCTCCCTACGGCTTGCTCAGACTGCTTTCTCAGAGCATCCAGGGCCACCTGCCCAGGGACGGCCCCACCCACAGTTAGATAGGCCCTCCCACATCATTCAATCAAGAAAATGTCTCACAGGCTGACTCACAGGACAATTATGTCAACACTTTTTCCCTCTTCCAAGATGGCACTAGATTATGTCAAGCTGACCAAAATCAGCTAGTGTGTGATATAATACCCCCATGCACAAGACTTGACCCTGCTCACCTGGGCTCTTGACTCAGCCTAAGTTCTGTCTCAGGAAGGCAGGAGAGGGTGAGGTTTATAGCCTACCTACCACGACTCTGACTCTCTCAGACCCAACGTTCAGCCTCATCCTTCTTCCTGAGAGCCTGTACAACTTCTCTGTAGCCACTAGTACAAGTGAATCCCACAGAGGGGAGGCCAGGACCACATTGGACAGCCATTCTCAGAACCTCATCCTGAAGTTGAAGGCACAACATATATGACACAGGGACCCGGTGTAAGTTTTTCTAGCTTGTTTTCAGTGGACAGGGATCTGTGATGCGTGCTGAAAACAGGCCATGTGAGGATGTGGGTTGCACACTGGTACCCACCTTTTTACCCGTAGGCCATATCATTTCCTGTCACTCCTCAAACTCCCAAGGTCCAAACATAGAGAGGCCTGAATAACATAGTACTCACACTGGATTCTGGGGCATCCAGTTCCTCTTCCACTGTTCATGGAGTTGGAGACTTCAAGAGGGAATGATGGCTACAGAGGAATAATAGAGTAGTTTTCAGATCCTGCAAGGCTCTGTCTTTTACAATCTAGGTTGTAGGGAGCATCACCCTTTGATCCTGAGATCTGAGAAAAGGCATTGGGACCAGGAAGTTAGCATGTTGCTGAATTCAGATGATACTTATTCTACCCATCCTAGTACCCCTCCCTGTTGTTCACACTCTGGAATGTTCTAGCTTAGAAAATCTTGTCTCTCCAGAAATGTAAGACAGAACACCCATAGATGTGGGCAAAAGCATGCATGCCTCATCCCAGGAAAATAGAGGCAGTGGAGACACAAAGAACTGCAGCCAGGAAGTGAGGAGTCTCAGACTCCTCTTCACCCTGGTTGGAGGTTCGCAACCTCTCTAGCTCCTTACTCTTTGGGTACAATGTGCCTCATCCCCTTTCACAGAGCCTAGAGTTTCCCTGTGGATTGCCCAGTGGCTCTGGAGGTCAGCCGGAGAACACATGGCCCTTCCCAGGAGCATGTGCTAGCTTGATGTAGATGTGTCCCTTAAGGTCTGTGTGTCAGGCCCTGTGCAGAGAGGGACAGGTGAAGGAGAGGTTGTCTGCAGTGTGGACAATGGTCTTCCCCGTCTATTCAACCAATCATTATCCCAAATCTACTATTTTCTCTGCCTGTACGGAGGCTGGTCCAGGGGTTTGTGTGGGAGCTGTCCAGCCTGATTCCTATGGCAAGTCCTTCCCTAGTGCATCTGCCTTGTCAATCATCCCCTCTTGCTTTCTCTCTTTAATAAATGGAGCCAGGCTATCAATTGCCACAGGGGGCAGCACACATATTTACTGGGCTATATTTAAAGGATGCTTCTAGGAGGGCATATAATGAGTTCTAAGTTAGGCTCTGAGTTCTGAAAGGGAAATTAATTTATCCACAGGAACCTGCTCTGTTTTCCTCTCAGCTTTCTGAGGATAATATATGGTACTGTTACAGGTGAGGTCTATAGCAGGAGGGTGGTTCTGAGGAGGAGGCTGAGATGGTGTATAACACAACGTGCACCTCTCAGCTTCTGAGTTACTTCCTCCTCCTCCTCCTTCTCCTATTCCTCCTCTTCTTCCTCCTCCCCTCCTCTGTTATTCTATCTCTTTTCTGGGTGAGGAACATCAAGTATCAATGTCCCACTCCTCTGGCTGCTGACTGGGGTGGGCTAGAATTCTTTCAGTGAATCCTTCCCCTCACCCAGAGAACAGTGCAAACTCATTTCACAGGGGAGACAACGGAGCTCATGGAGGGCTGGAGCCACTGCTGGCATGGAGAATCTGATTCTGACCTTCTTCCCCCACGCCCAGAGGTCCTCTCATGGCTACTAAGGACTTAGAAAAGGCTCTGCACAGAGCCTTGACCCCAAGGAGATCACATAGAGCTGTGGCTGGACATGGGTCTTACTGGCGAATTCCCTCTTCCTCTCTCGTCTTGCCGCCGCCTCCTCCTCCTCCTCCTTCTTCCTCCTCCTCCCTCCTCCTCCTCCTCCTTCTTCTTCTTCTTCATCATTTTCACTACCTTCTCCTTTTCATGTCCTCCTCCACGTCCCTGTGTGCATGCATTGGTGTCCCCGTGTGCATGCACTGGTATCCCTATGTGCATGCATGCATGCATGTGGAGGTTCAAGGTCAACATGGCTTCTCTTCTTCCTTGGGTGCTGTGTTTTATGAGACAAGGTCTCTCATTGGCCTGGAGCTTACCGCTTACACTGGGGCTTGGTGGTCAGGGAGGGTGAGGTGTTTGCCTTACACGAGGCAGTGAGTTCTGACGTTCAGGGTTCCAGCTCAGACTCCGTCTTCATCACTGTCTCTTTGCTGTTTGCAGCTCTCTTAGGATGCCCTGTCATTCCCATCGCAAAGTCCGCCTCCTTCCCCAGGGTTACCAGAGAACTTGATGATGGTGAGCGCCTTGCGTGGCTCTGGATGGCACCTAGATCGCCTGCCTGGCAAGTGATATTAGTAATTGCTACCGTTACTGTTTGTGAGCCTGCAGAGGCTGTATCCTCATCGGCCACCTCCTGGATGCTCAGGAGCAGGGCAGAGAAAGCCGAGATAAGTAAAAGCTTACTGTTCTTCTCTGATTACAACAGGTCCTCTGTCCCCAGGAGATGCCCCTACTGCATCCCATGCTCTCCCTGACCTCATAACTTCTGAGCGTTTGGAACCAAGCAGGTGCGCCACCACAAGAGGACCCGAGGAAAGGTAGCATCGAGGGAGCTCTTAAAACTGTCTCCTCATCTCTCCCTTCCTTGATTGGCTTAGCAGCAAACCAGCACTACAGGGACCCAATTACCAGAGAGTGTGGAAGACACAGTCCCTTTAAATGACATAGACACACCCAGAGAACATCTTTATGTCCTCCAGGATGTGACCACCTTTTGGTCAAGTGGTTCCTAATTGGCACAACAGACATCCCCTGTGACAAGGAGCTGCTCTGCTCTGCCTGAACTCTGTCACCACCCCGTCTGCTAATGCACGCTTAACCTGTCTTTCCACATGTGTGGATACGATGCCTTTATTTGAAGAAAGGGGACCAACGTAAACTCCTTTTCCTAGTTGCTTTGCAGGGCCAAGCTTCCTGCTGGGTTTCAGGGTCTACCTAATCCTGCCCCCAGCAAGGGGAGCTTTGGTGTTGCAAGCAAGTTGGGGGTTACAGAATGAAGATGATGCTTTATGCTGTTCTCCTGGGCAGCAGGTCTTCACGGTGCTACTGCAAAAGGTACCAGGGAGTCCCAGGGACTGTACTGAGTCACTTGCTGTGCCCCACTCCTGAGCCAGTGCAGGCTGCAGGCCATTTGGGGTTTTCACAAGTGACTTTCACAGACTCTTTTTTTGTTTTGTTTTGTTTTGTTTTTCTTCTTTTTTTCGGAGCTGGGGACCGAACCCAGGGCCTTGCGCTTGCTAGGCAAGCGCTCTACCACTGAGCTAAATCCCCAACCCCTCACAGACTCTTTTAATATTCCTCTTCTTCTCTTCCCCCTTCCCCCATTTCTCCATCATCCCTATCTCCTCCCTTTCCAACTTTTTTCTGTGTTTGTACACATGTGCATCCACATGGCTGCACATACACACATGTGTGTTTCCTCGTTTGCGTATATGTGTATGTACACTGAAGCCAGGGGTTGTCTCATGGCTGTACTTTTCTGTTGGTGTGATGAAGAATCACAGAAGGTTCTAGAAGGTTAGCATCCAGGGCGGTGGAAGAGAGGCAGCAGGCGGCAGACTGGGCTGCTGGAGCAGACACCGAGGGTTCCTCTCTAGAACTGCACGCACAAAACAGAGAGCGGGAGCCAGAAATGACACAAGTCTTTAAACTCCCAAAGCTCACCTCCAACAAGGCCACACCTCCTAAGCTTTCCCACAGTGCCACCAACTGGGGACCAAGCATTCGAACAACAGAGACTAGGAGAAATCTCATTCAAACCCCCACTCCTTCACCCCCAGGTTAACCTCAGTGGCATTCTTCCTCAGACACTACCCCCCTTGCTTTGTAAGTCTCTCATTGGATGGACCTCATCAAGTGAGGACAAGCTGACTGGCCAGTGAGCCCCAGGGATGCACTGATCTCTGCCTCCTAGCACTGAGGCTGCTAGAGTGTGTAAGTAACAATCAGCCCTTTAAAAACATAGATTATTCATACTCTCGAGGCAAGAATTTACTGAACTGAGTTATCTTCTCAGCTTTCTCATGACCTTTACCCTTCTTCTGCTGATACACACTAAATTACTCTGATAATATAATATTAACTGACAAGAGGAAAATTGCCAGAAATGTGCTAGGTTCTGGTGGCCACAGCCCCGTGGTAGTGGGGGACTTTGACAGGATGAAGCTGGCCGAGATGGACATCAAGGTTCAGAAGACGTCTATGGTCTTCCCGTAGGCCAATCACATTCCGGTTTTGCTACAGAACCTATCTGGGTTCTGAAGGTGGCTGCAGGGCATGCTCTACAGCGTGTCCTGCCTGCACTTTCGGTCATCTTTGTCTACTACACAGCCCCATCTCTCACCTGAACATCTCTCATAGTTCTTGGAGGTTCCTCTGCTCTGGCTTGATTGTGGTCTTGTTTGGGTTCCAGCACACCCATTAGCTCAGGTTATTCCTCAAGGGCAAACTATTCTGAGGAAAGCCAGGCAGCAGGACAGAAAGAGCCAAGGTCAGAGTAAGTATGACCTTCCAAAAGAGCTCGGAGTGGGATGGGAAGGTATGTAGTAGGGGGACAGATG
This sequence comes from Rattus rattus, assembly GCF_011064425.1. NCBI lineage: Eukaryota > Metazoa > Chordata > Mammalia > Rodentia > Muridae > Rattus > Rattus rattus. The sequence continues at coordinate 256,179,978 of NC_046154.1, forward strand.
GATTAGCAAGTGTGGCTTGGAAGACACAAAATTAGACAGAGAAGTTGCTTAGTAAGTAGGCTGCCTTTTGCCTCTATGCTAGGACTAGTTTCACCATCTTTGCTCTAATACCACACACAATGGGATGCTTTAGAGTCTAAAGCTTAAACACTGTGAGTCCTCAAGTCCAAGAGTAGGGGATGGTCTAATCATTGAGAATTAGGGTAGTCTTTCCAAGTAACTAACAGGGTGAGACTCCTGGGTTTGGAATGTGCGGTCCTCAAATCTACATACACTAAAGTCAAAGCTTTATGAGTCTGCATCACAGGGAAGATTGACTGAAACCCAGCTGCATGCCCAGAAATCCTGCAAACACCTTCATTACCAAATTACTCTGCTCTAATCTCACACTTGCCATGCAAATGGGCTGCAGACGCCCGCTATTGTGGAATCTAATTCAATTTCACCGTCTGATGAAGACACTGTCTGATAGGCTCTGTGCTCTCTGCTGACTTTATTGAGCAAGCTCAGTTGTTCAGTGTCTCCCAGCATTGTGTCTCAAGGTACTTGCTGGGGTGGCTGTTTGCTAACTGTGGCATCCTTGTTTTAGGTCACAGAGGGGCACTCAAGCCCCAGTGCAGCCACTGGCTGTCTCACAATTCAGCTCTCACACTGACAAACACATAAAGATGTGTCCAACCTCAGACAACTTCAAGTCATCCCTCCTCCCCGCCAAAAAAGCAAACTGCCACAGAGATAAGGGAGAGATGAGAGTCCAGTTTCTCTGTCCCTCAGCATCTGTTGCCACATGGTCCTGACAAGTCAGAACTTCTGGGGTTGGGGACTTCTGCAGCCTAAACACACCGATTTATATGCCCTATCTCCCAGGAGTAGGATGGAAGGATATCTGAACTATTCTAAGAATTAAGGTTAGATATTTGGAGAACCTCTGTGGGTGCAGGCGATTGTTCAGAGTCTGATGAACTGAGTTCAATCTTTGGGGAACCACAGGCTGGAAGAAGACAACTGGGTCCTGCAAGTTATCCTCTAACTTCTACATGTCAGACTAGTTCCGGCAAAACATACATGTACAACACACACACACACACACGCACACTCATGAATACAGGCAAGCACACACACATGCATTCACATATACATGCAGATGCTCACATACACACACACACGCACACATGCACACACACACAGAATAAATACATTTTAAGAACAGATTATAAGACTAGCATTTGCATAGCCACTCATTTGAATGGGTGCAACTCTCCTATTAAGCCCTCTTATCTGACTAAGAGTTGCTTCTCCATCTTCAATTGCTCTTTTCAATTGGAGAGCAATCACTGTTTACTAAACTGCCCATGACCACAGCAGGTGCCTTGGCTCGTCCTTCTAATAAGCCTGTCAGGGCTGCCCCATTGTCAGCATCTCCACTTTCCCCTCTACACATTCCTGAGTGGAAGGGTTGTGGAAAGTCATCCACTTCTCTGTAGCATTTTCCAAAGGTGTCAACCTCCTGAGTGGGGGTCTCCACAGAGATGAGGTCATATTTACCAAGAGACAGAACAATTAGAGTGAAGTCTGTCACATTGTTCTTTTATTGCTTTTCAGTACAACTCCACTCACAGGTCTGTTATAGAGTGGTGGTCTAGCACCCGTCTCTCCCCCTAGCAGGAGAGCTGTATGCTCTCAAGGTAACTGTGTCATTGAGCTCTGCAACAGTGTAGCTGCAGATCTGGTCAGGATGAAGCAGAGCAGCTGCCAGTCTCTCTCCTCTTCGAGCTCACGCCATTGACGCCTGTGGTTCTGATGACAGAGTCTAGCCGAGTTCTACACATGTGTGGTGGTTGCCAGTGGTCATATGTGTGTACACATAGCATGGGTTAGGATTCACCTGTGTGTGTGTGTGTGTGCATGTGTATGCAGGCCAGAGGTCAACACTGGGTTTCTTTCTCTATCACTCTCCACCTTGGTTGTTTGAGGCAGGGTCTCTCTCTGAGCCTGGAGTTCACTGTTTTGGCTAAACTGACTGGCCAGCAGGTCCCAAGGATCTTCTATTTTTCCTTCTCTAGCACCAGGGTGTCAGGTGCATACTGCTGCACCAACCTTTGTACATGAGTTCCAGGGATCTGAACTCACTTTCTCGTGCTTACACTGGCAAGCACTTTATGGGCTGACCACCGCTACAGCCTCAGAAGCTGGTCATGAGCCACTGCTGGGAACTGAACTCAGATCCTCTGTGGAAGAGCAGCAAGTGCTCTTAACCACTGAGTCCCCAACTTAATGCATTTCTTTTTATTATCTCACGTTTACACCATAGGAGTGACAATGACCTCTGGGGTCAGATAGGTCTTTGCAGGAGGCAGCTGTCTGGGCTTAGTGTTCAGCCAGTATTCTGACCTCCCACAGCCCTCGCCGGTGTATCAAGCTCAAGTGTCTGCACACATTGCCCAGGGTCCCCTGGGGAACAGATTCACTCTTCACAGTGACACCTCTGCAACTGGTATTGATAATAGCCTGCTGGTCATTAGGAAACTACTTAGATGTATTGATGGGATATAGGAAAAGTTCTTCCGTTGTCCTTTTGCCAACGCTGCCCCAGAGGCGCCTCATTATTATCTGTTTCTTGACCCTGTTTATAGATATAGCAACTGTTGATGCAAAGATGCAATAATACACCTGTGCTTGCTCCTTCCCTCCCTCCCTCCTCCCCTTCCTCCCTTCCTCCTTCTCTTCTTCCCCCTTCCTCCCTCCTTCCTTCTTCCTTTTCTCCTTTCTCTCTTTCTTCCCCTCTCCCTTCCTCTTTCCCCAAGTCCCAAATTTCTCTTTTTCCCCCACTTAATACTTGATTTTGGAGACCTCTTCCCATCAGTGCCTGCATATGAAGAAGCAGAAGCACCGTAAAAAGCACTCCGTAAGACTTACATTAAGAGCTTTGTGTGTCAAAATGGAATTAAATACACCTAAATTATTTTCAGCACTTTTCTGATCGATCACAGATTTCCAGCTAGGATTGATGCCTACGGTGGGTTTTGTTATTGGATTTGTTATCCTGGGATAACTAACTGTCTCACACTTCGAGGGGTCTTGTCTTTTTACTGGATGGAGCTTCCTGATCTTTATAGGGCTTTGCAGTGGCTTTACTGATCACTGAGCTGCTCTTGGATTCATAGACGGGCAGTTGGTATTGGCCGTGTTTTCTTTGTGGTTCTTGCCTCCACCACAGTGGGTACACTTGGTTAGCAGTTAGCCCTTGCTTCCCCTGGACCCTCTACAGAGTCAGCACTGACCTGAGCCCATCCTTAAGCATCTCCAGGATCCGCTGTTGAGACTGCATCCAATATGCAAAGGTTGCTTGTCTACTTGATTAATTAATTAGATGCATACCGGTGGACGTTATTGTACATGGTGATGATGGACTTCGAGACATTCTCATACAGATATACTATGTATTTTGGTCATATCCAGCACCCTCTTTCTCCTTTTCCCTACTTTTTATTCTCATTCATCCCCCAGACAAATCTCACGTCTACTCTCATTTCCTGTATACATACATGACTCTGCGTGTGTCTATTATACTCCAGAATCCACCACAAATGAGAGAAAATGGGATATTTGTTTTTCTGACTCTTATTTTCCTTAATAGGATGAACTCCTATATCATGAATTACGGTATATCACCCTATGTCATTAATTATGTAGTTAAACTTACATCACCAGCTTAAATGTTATCCTTCTAAGCCCATGTGTATCACCCATAAAGGCAGGCATATGTGTTTCTGCATTCTCCCTGTTTCCTCAGTCTATCTTTATTGGTGAGATCTTGGATATATCATGGCTTAGTGTTTGGCGTACTCAACAGCATTCCTGAGAGGAACCAACTTCAGGGTAGATGGAGATTTATTCTGGCCCGTGGTGCTGGGGTTTCAATGTGTCCTGGCAGGGAGGGCACAGTGGAGCCAGACAGCTCACAGCATAGAGGTCAGGAAGAAGTTTTTATCTGGCTTTCTCCTTTCCCTTGGTTCCCTCTGGGTCTACACCTTTTTATGGTGCCACCTGCATTCAGCCCTCGGTCCATCCTCTCTAGAAACACCCTCACAGACACAGCCAGCAGTGGACTTTATAACCTCCTGGGTGGGTCTGCATCCAATCAAAGACCAGGAACAGTTATTTCATTTGCCTTCTGTTGAGTAGTCAGAATTTCCACACTGATTTTGGTCTTAAATGGTGCGAAACGGATTCACAGCCCACTGTGGTCCTTTTCTGTCTCCCTGCAGTAGAACAATAGTCCTTAAGCCTTGGAACTGCCTAAGTATTTTTTGCTTCGCCAGTTGGATACTGAGAAGTTGAAGAAACAAGCACTTGAAAGGATTATCCATCTCTAGCACCAAGTACTCACTTGAGAAAGCCTGTGGTGGCCAGAATTCTGCTTTTCTCCTATGTCCTAGTTTGCTCTCCATTACAGTAATCAAATACTCTGGCCAAAATCAATTTAAGAAAGAAATAGGTTTGTTTTTAGCTTACAGGTCACAGTCCACAGTTGAGCTCAGGATAGGAACTAAAGCAGAAACCATGGGAGAGTGCTGCTTACTGGCTTGCTCTGAGGTTCAGGAGCAGCCTAACTTTTTGAACCCTTCCCTTCCTAAGGAATGGTGCTGCCCACAGTGGGCTGGCACCTCCTATGCCAATAAGCAATCAAGATTCCTTGCAAACATTCCCATGAGCCAATGTAATCTAGGCAACCTTTCAATTGAGACTCCCTTCTCAGATGATTCAGGCCATGTCAAGGTGACAGTCAAAGCTAAGTAAGGCACTAGCTAAATCTCTTGATTTGCATTCTACACAGGCAATAATTTCTTCAATGACAAAACTCCCATGTTTTTCCAGACATCTTGGGGTTCACTGTTCTGCATCCTTTTCTTCTGGAACATAATGATACTCTCTTCTTAGATTCAGCTTTCATTTTGGGGAGCTCTTTCTGAATTCTGGCTACGTGCTCTCTTTTTCCGTAGAGATAAAACTATGCCCCCCTTGCTCGGCCCCCATCCAGGCTTTGATTTTCTCAATGCCTGTTGCTGACTATCAAAGGGTCTTGGAATGCTTGCTTAGTCTGCAGAGGGCTATTTCCTGTTATTTTCCCACTTCTGTTTTCTGTTGGGGTATCTACAAGGGTTGCAAAGGCACTCACTTCGAGATGAGTATGCTATTTTTCTTCACCAATTTCTCTGGGCTCTACTATCCAAAGCCTCCTCCCCTCTTGTACCTCTTCTGTGTGGCTGCTGTCCAAACTTCCCCTTTCCTCTCCCCACTGTAGCTTTCCTCTTGTTCACACTCCATCTTCTGCCATTGTGACCCAACTATTTGGGTCCTCAGCATTGAGAATTCTCTCTCCACCTGCCCCTGGCTTCTCCCTGCCCTCTTTTCTTTCCTTCTTGCACCTTCTCTCTTTACCCTGTTCCCAGCACCCAGCTGTGGCATGACCAACACCATTTATGAGGTATCTGTGGTTAGAGGACAGTCCACCCAGACTCATCCACTCATAACTTATCTGGTTATAGCAGAGGAAACACAGGAATCTGGGAAGCCTTTATTCCCAGGTAAAATAGAAAGCTTGCCCCCTGCCCCCAGCACAATATAAGCAGGCTCAGGCAGGGATTCCTTGGGGGGATCTGGGAGTTAATGTATCTGATTGTGCACACCTTAGGGCCAGGGGTGGGAGCATGGTTCATTCATCTCTTTTTTAGAGATTCAAGTGTGACTCATTTCTTATCTGTTTCTCCTTTTTCTTGTAATTCAGTTTTTTTAAATTATCTGTAAATTAAATATCTGTATTTTTAAAATTTAGTACTTAAAATATGCCAATTCTGATCACTCCAAAAGACTTTTTTTCTTAATTTTTGTTATCTACCGTGGCTTGTAATTTGTGAAATCTAAGCTATGAAGTCCCTGATGCTGCCTAGTGACATGGTCACCTGTGAAGCAACATCGGACAAGGTTAGGTGAGGACAGTAGTGTCTTGGAAGTCTTGGTGAATATCTGAGGGTCCAGACTCTAAGCTTCTCCTTGTGCTGTAAAGATGTTGTCAGCCCTTCCCTTTCTATATGTGAAGGGGTCTGAGGGGATACAGCCTGGATGATGGGATGGTTTTAACCCATGGAAGTGAGATGGGCAAGACATGACTCAAGAATCAGGGTATGAGTTAAGAGTGAGGTGGGGTCTGCTTATGGCTGTGCTGGGTAGCGAACTCAGCTTTGGGTACAAGGAATCATATCATCACACTCTACCAAGAGTTATGCTATATCCTCCATGAGCCTGCTTTGGCTCCCTGGGAGATGTTTCTGAGGTAGTCAACCCTTGTGCAGTTAAAGGCTTCAACTGTAGTCTCATAAAGGGGAATGAGCTGATACAACTCAGTTCCAGGCAAGCTCAGGATGATCTGGTTTCTGGGTTGTCCCTGGATGCACTAAAGGGTTTTAATAACACAAAGTGATTAACTTGCATTGGGAACCCTCCTCACAATGGCAAGCAGCAGGTGACTAAAAACTACCCCTTACAAATCAATATGAAGGGATTGAATCTGATTGCCTGGTGGGGTTTTCTCCTAATGAAGCCATACTATGGTTGGAGGAATATTCCCAAAGGGAATATTACTTTGTTTTTCTTCTACAATTAGCAATGCTAGTCTTAGAGAGGAGGACAGAACACCACCATGCCACAATTCCCAGAGGCTGTGTGTCATTGTCTTCTAGGGCCAATGCCGATCTGGTATCCTGGATCACAGGTCCTCATCAGGGTCAACACTTTAGATGCTCTCTGTCTACTCCAGAGCTAGAGGAGTGGATAGACCACAAGGAGACACCTATAGTCCTAAGTAACAGAGTTCTTAGCTTTGTGGCTTCCTAAACAACTAAACTGAAGTTTTCCTAAAGACCCATGCTCGGGTGTGGTCCTCAGGTTACTGCACTGTAACAATGCTGTCTTTGATAAATGAGTTACTAACTGCAGAGGGCCACTTACACAAATGTTCCTACTGCCTGGTATTTGTTTGGATGAAGCATTTTAGAGCATTTACTTCTCCAGGTTGTAGAGAAAGATGCTTAAAATCAGGAAGCAGGAGCTTCCAGAATCAGTGGAGGGTAGAGTTGCTCAGCTCAGGAGAAGACCCATGGGTTCCCAAAGGCTCTGGGTAAAACTACAGCAGAGGACCTGCCCAATAGGCCCTCAGCTACCATTTACTCTGGGATAGTCACAGAGCATGCCCACTCACAGGGCTTCTGCTCCTTGTCACTGTAAGACATTCGCAGAGTCTTTACCTAGACACCAGTTTACTGTCAAAATGTGCTCACACCCAGCCCAGATTGCAAGCCTCCTATCCACCCATACATCTCTCTCAGCAGAAGAGAGGAACCATGGCCTACCTGCCCTCCAAAGCTCCCAGACTTGGCAGAAGGGAATAACCTGCCAGCAGGACTTATGGGGGAAGGATATTTTTTAGGCTGTGGCCCCACAGAGGTTCCAGGAGTTAAATCAGATTCTGCAAACCCCATTCATAGCTTCAAGCAATGACTCTTGGGACTCAGGCTGGCTGGACTCCATGCAGACACTGCTCCTTGAGGACCGAGCGGATCTAGTTCTGTTTCTCGGATGCGTAATCAATATTTCGAAGGCTTATGCACACCAGAACTGCCTTGTAAGCAAATTGATTTGGAAAGTCTTCCCTCGAGGGTCACCTCTGCCAGTGACTCCCCTTCACTGCCCTGCTTCGGGGCCCACTCCTGAGCTGCAGTTGGAACCCATTTACCCAGTCCTGGCCTGCTAAATCTTCTCAGCAGCCTTCTCCTGTTAGGAGCCAGCATGGAGACAGGGATTTCTGCCTCCCAAGAAAAGACTCATTAACATGCCTTCAAACCCCAATTTTTGTCTTCTCCCCACTCTCCTCTTTCTGGGAGACTTTGATACACCAGAGCTTTGAAGAAGAAAGTCACTTGTTTCTCAGGGGTGAAATTTTTTAAGCAGAGTGCTTCCGTAAGGTATTCTTACCCGTTTTTTTGATCACCACAGTGATGCTAAGTGATGGGTCTGGTGTCCTTCTGATTTTTATTAACTTTTCTTCTTTTCATTTTGAAGTGGGTATCAGATAGGCGTGGGGTGGGGGGTGGGGGTTGGCGGAAGATTCAGTTTCCTGGGACAAGATGAAGTTTGCTCTGTGCTGACTCTTGCATTGATAAGCTCAGGGCTAAAAAAAAAAAAAAAAAAAAAAAAATTGGCTCCCCATCTCCTGCAGTCTCTAATCATTGCGATGCAAATTCCATAGAAAAGAACCACGGGAGTCCCAGTGGCTGAAATCAGACGCCATTGAAATAGGAATAGATGCCAGATCTGGGTATTAGAAAGCCCAGGCTGCATCTCTGAAAAATCCCCTCCTCTGTCAAAACGGTAATTTCTTGCTGGAAGGGAAAGGCCAGCCTCCTCATTCTTATCTCCTCAGCTATCAGCTACCCGCTGTGGAAGGTGACCACAAGCTCCTGGTCTTGTCTCCCTGACCACTGCTTTCCCTGCCAGGGACAGATGCCCAGGCTCGTCAAAGCCACTTGCATCTCTTTTAGGACGGGGAATGTGGAAGGCCAACCTGGGCTCAGAGAGCTGGGGAAGCCCCTCCTTGCCCTTCAGGGCAGCGCTGATGGAGAGATTTCCTTTGTTTCGAGCAGAGCTCCATGAATAAAGATGAACCCCGTGGGTGATCTCGTCTAGCAGGCTCCCCGGCCCAGCTTCCTGACAAATAGAACTCTGATTTTGACAGGAGGGTTTCTGCTTTGTTTTTGAATTCTCCTCATTAATATTTTTTTCCCTTCTAAAGTTGGTGTGTCGCAGACTGTCTGGATGTTCAAAGTGCTTCAGACTCTGAGCACGTGAAGGGCAGTCAGGGTCCCTGATATCACCCAGTCTTCTCTCTCATAAGTGGGGAAACTGAGGTTCAGGGTGAGAATGTGGTCTGCCCAAGGTTACTTAGTGTTACCTGTCTTGTTGCTGTGACAAAGTTCCTGACAGAGCAACTTAAGGACGGGATCACAATTCAAAGGGATACAGTTCATGACAGCAGCAGGAGCTGATCATGTTTTGTCTAGCATCAGGAAGAGGGGGTGTGTTGATAATCAGCCCCTTTCTTCTTTTAATTCAACCTAAGACCCCAGGCCATGAAGTGGTATTAACACATATAGAGTATGTCTTCCTGCCTCAGTTATCCTAATCTAGAATCTCCCCTAGACATGCTCAGAGTTTTTCCACCCAGGGGACTGTACTCTTAGAACCTGGAGACCAAGTTGTAGCAATTTATATACTGACTCACTAGGATTTCACCAACCCATTCGTCCAACCATTCTTGACCCATCCATCAGCCAGCCATTCACCCACTCATCTGCTCATCCACTCACCCAACCATCCACCTATTTAATACCCATCCATCACCCTCTGTCTGCCATCTGTCTATCCATTCACCCACCCATCCACCCATCTATTCATTATCCATCCATCATCCATCCATCCATCCATCCATCCATCCATCCATCCACTTATTCACTCACTTACCTAGTTATTCATCCACCCATTCATCCCTTATACCCATCCATCCATCTATCACTCACATCTATTCAGCCATCCATCTGTATATCTATCCATCTATCCATTCATCGATTGAGCAGCCTTAGAGAGGCATGCTGTCCCTATACTAAAATGGAAGGCAAGAAGCTGTATTATTTGTCATGGGGTTGCAAAAACTTTTGGGATGCTGAATGAAGGTCACAGAATTGACTTTCTGTGCAGAATGAATGTTCGCGCGTGTGCGCGCGTGCGTGTGTGTGTTTCTGCAGGGGGAGCTGTTGGATCCAGTTGAGAGGATGGCCAGAGTCTGCAGGTTGGGATTTACAGTTGAGGCATATGCGGGAATGAGGACAGCAGTGGCTGAGAGCAATCAAAGGCCAATTCTTAAAAGTTAAGAATCCACTCTTATACACAGAGAGCCCTTGTCAGGGATTAACTTACCTCTGTGAGCCGGCAGCTGGCAGGAGAGAGAAGGCAATTCAGAAAGAAGTCAGGATCAGACACTTCCGTGCAGGAGCCAGGAGCCAGAAAGCTAGAATGAGGCCTTGGAAAGAAAAGCGGGATTGGGCAAAGTCCTTCTAGCAATGAGGCCACGACTTGGTGGGTTATCGAACTCACCAGACAAGCCATTTGCATCTCGATGGAGGGAAAAAAACTACAGTTAATGAAGTCATCTCAGAGTCTCAGTTTCAATCTATGCAGAGAGGGAGTTAGGCAAAGGTGTGCCCTTAAACTAATGCATGCATGTGCAGCCTGCTATGTGCTACCCAAGTGTGTTCTGAAAGTCACCTTTATTCTTATGTCTGACATTCAGATAGTGTGTGTGTGTGTGTGTGTGTGTGTGTGTGTGTGTGTGTGTGCACGTGCACACGTGGAAGTCAAAGGGCAACACTGGGTGTCTTCCTAGATTACTCTCTGCATTAATTTTTGAGACAAGTCTCTTGTGGAACCTAGAACATGTGGACTGAGCTAGACTGGCTGGCCAGCAAGACTCTAGCATACAAACCCCTGTCTCTACCTCCCCAGAAACAGGTTAGCAGACACACACTGCCATGGCCAACTTTTTACATGGTTGCTGGGGATTGGGTCCCAGGGCCTTATGCTTGCACAGTAAATAGTTGGCTCACAGAGTCATCTCCTCAGACTCAAGAGAGTCCCTTTTCTCCCCCAAATGAAGACTCACGTGTCATGCTATCTTGCAGAAATAAGTGTGACCTCCTGCGTGGTGACTTTGACAATGGGGACTTCCCTTCTCCTGATTCCAATGCTAGCTCCCTCACCTGAAGGGTGAGGGTTGTCAGCCCACAAATCCTCCCTCTGTCCTACAGGGTGAATGAGGTTTGTATCTCCAGGCCTTGGCCTAGCCACAGCTCCCTCACAGCATCGCTAGTTAGATCGACATTTGAATATTAATCCAGGCAAGCTCAGCATCACAGATTTTCAGCGACTGCTGGGTTGGAGCAAAAGCTACAGAACATCATGAGAGAGGAGAGGCCCATAAGAGGGATTGATTTGTCTGTGCAGAATGGATGGATGTAGGCTTGGAGCAAGTTTGGGATGCAAACTGAACTTAACTTCATGACTTGGACTTGGAAGCTTGTGGGTCAAAGGTTTGGGAGCTGGTCTATGGATTTGGATAGGTTCAGCAGAAACCACCAGGTATCTGGAAATGAACAGCAGATTAAGCCAATTGCATGGGGTGTCAGGACAGGCAGAAGAGACCAAGAAGAGTCCAAAGGAGCACTTGTGGCCAACCTAGCCTGGCCTGACTTTACGTGTAGCAGACAAGGTCATTGTCCTGAGACAGAGGACTCCTTCTACCTCCAAGCTGGTTAGATCAGGTGACAATCCACTCACCAGTGTTTGATACACAGCCATCCATTGGCAGCTTAGCACCCCCAGCTCCCTTTTGGTTTAAGTGGTATGGAGAGCAGTATCTGCTCCACAGTATAACACGTCTCGATGTAGGATCTGCTCACCTAGGACCCTGCCCTAGGCTCTGCAGAGTTACCTAAAGTGCCTAGGAGGTCTACATTCTCAGGCTGATGAGGAAGCCAGGACCAATCCCTGCCAGACGGGACTTGAGGGAGAGCAGAGCTGCCAGGTCTTGTCCCTCTGCCTGAGAGGTGAGCAGCCCGAGTGACGATGTCCTCCATGATGGGCTGAGAGAATGCTGGTGTTCTCTCAGATCCCTTGGTCTACCCCATCTGGCTTTGCCACATGGTTCTTCATCACCTGGATCCTGAGGAGCTTGCAGGCTCTGGAAGGGAACCTTGAATGCTCCTGGTTTTATTTAATTGTTAAAAATATCTATCTATCTATCTATCTATCTATCTATCTATCTATCTATCTATCTATCCATCTATCATCTGTCTGTCTATCTATCTATCTATCTATCTATCTATCTATCTATCTATCTATCTATCATCTCTATCTACCTATTATCTATCTATCTATCTATCTATCTATCTATCTATCTATCTATCTATCTATCATCTATCTATCTATCTCTCTCTATCTATCTATCTATCTATCTATCTATCTATCTATCTATCTATCTATCTATCTCATCTATCTCTATCTATCTCTCTGTTTGTCCTATCTCTCTATCATCTATCTATCTGTCTATCTATCTATCTATCTATCTATCTATCTATCTATCTATCTATCTATCATCTGTCTATCTATCTACCTATCATCTATCTATCTATCTATCTATCTATCTATCTATCTATCTATCTATCATCTGCCTATCTATCTATCATCTATCTATCTATCTATCTATCTATCTATCTATCATCTGTCTGTCTATCTATCTGTCTGTCTCTCTATCTATCTATCTATCTATCTATCTATCTATCTGTCTGTCTACCTATCATCTATCTATCTATCAAGACAGAGTCTATTGTAGCCCAGGCTGCTCTGGAACTCATTATATAATGAAGTATGTTCTCAAACTTCTGTATTTCCAGCTTCTTTCTCCTAAGTGCTGAGATTCTAACTGCACAGCAGCATGCCTGGCTTTGGAGATTGGAGCCCAAGGCTTCATGTATGCCGGGAAAGCATTCTACCAACTGAGCAACATCCTGACTGCCATGTCTTTGTTCTTATTGGCATTTTCTTCTTGAGTCTGATTGGATGGAAGGGTTGAGAGAATCTCCTTGATCTTTTGTATGGACATCTCTCCTAATGAGGCAGGTTATGTCCTTACAACCTCATTCCCATATATCAATTTGCAGGATGCAAACATTGTGAGCACATTCCCACTGACTGCCTTTGGACCTTGTCTTGGTTGGAGTTCTATTGATGAACATCTAGCCTATGTTTCCCATTTGATGGCTAATTTTAATCGTCAACTTGACACATCTAGATTTACTTGGAGAGAGAGTTTCAGTGTGTGTTTTCCTGGATAAAATTGGCTTGGGGACCTGTCTATGAGACATGTCTGTGAGGGATTGTCTTGATTAGCTAAGTGGGAAGACACTGTTGGGGGCGTCATTCCCTAGGAGGGAGGTCCTGGGCTGTGGAAGTAGAGAAAGCCAGCTGAGCAGTAAGCATGCATACACTCATTCTCTGTTCTCTTGACTGTGAATATAACTATCTACCTTAACTTTCCTGTAAGGGTATATTATAACCTGGAACCAGAAGCCAAACAAACTCTTTCCTAAATTGCTGTTTATTATGATTTTTTTTTTTTACCATAGTTGAACTTTGAAACTAGGACAGTGGTCATGCTGGATGTTGGAGTCTGCAACATCTTGAAGGACTGAGCCCACTTCCAGGCATAACCATGGGATCCCTCTGCAACCTGCTGCATCTCCAGGTGTCAGATGGGTAGCCCTGTCTTCTGTTCCCCACTGAATGGAAGGACACTTGGGCCTGGGATGTGGGCAGATGTGTGCTTCATTCTGACTCAGCCTGGGGCTCTTGATTGACTTTGGATAGGTCATCGTACCTTCTCACTTCAGATTGGGCCATCCCTTGACTTCTGTGTCAGACTTTGTATGGACTGTGATGGGAAGTGCCTAGATGTGCCCACTCATCCACAGTGTCTAGGTACACATCCTCCACCCTGTCCAGCTGGTCATGCTGCACTCCATTGTGCCTTTTTTTAGGGTGAAGCAGAGTTCTCTTCTCCTTCAGAAAACTGGTGACTTGGGAATGGGTTCAGATAGAAGAGGTGTTTCTAGGCTGGGTGAAGCATTCACTTCTGCTCATGACCCACATTGTGCCAACATCAGTGGACCCATAGTGCCTTGGCTATGCCTGGTCTTAACAGACACAACCGTCAATCTCAGTACTCTGGCCTCAGCTTCCAGTGTGGGACACCCAGTGGCCTGTGCACATGGGGTGGCCCTTCTCCAGTCCATTACTTGGCTGTATCTTAGGGACTTTGGGTACTGAGAGCCTTGCGGTCCTCTGGATTTTAGCGCTATTGTGATAACCATCACGCAGGCATTCTGATTGTTTTCCTTCCTTCCAGATAAGGTTTTTAAAGTAATAAAGAAAGAGGCCCTAAGGAGTCCAGATAAGGGGATTAAGGCGAGAGGAGGAAAAGCAGCCAGCATGTCCCCAGATGCCCTTGATGACCTGCAGGCAAATCCTCTCTTTTAATTGTCACTAAAGGGATTATCCAATTTCCTCCTCAGATGTAAAGTGTTGTGACTAGGCCAGCATAATTAAAGTGTGTTCCAAGGGGACAGGAAGAGGGCTCAGGTGGGCCTTGGAGAGCTGTCTGGAGAGGAATCCCATTTGCTCTGTCTCCTACCAGCCTTATCTGAAGGCAGGAGACCAAGCCTGGGCTCTGCAGCCAGGAGTAATTAAAGTACCTTTAATTGGAAGATTCCACCAAGCTCCCTGCAGCGGTGGTGCCTGACAGCCAGTTGGTTCCACGGTGCTCCCCATGGGGAGCTGTCAGAGGGTCTCTGAAACTCTTCCGGGTCAGGAGGGCATCCCAGACAGCTTTGCTGTAGTTGAGTTTGCACACATGAGTCTGGCTGTTGTGTGACTTCTCAGGGGTGGTGCGATAGGGTAGGGAAGAGAAGATGGAGGGAAGCTGGGTGTGGGGCCAAGGCTGAGGCTGAGGAACTTGAATTCCATTGCCCACTGTCAGAAATGTGGGCTCTGCAGTGGCGTGGATATGCAAACTCACAATTAGTAACTATGTCCTTCCATGGACTCTGTGAAGTTCAGCTCCTGTCCCTTCTCATCCTCTAGAGCCCTCCTCTGTTTGGTTTCTAGCCCTCTGTCATTAACCCTGACAGTCTGTCCCCTCCAGATCCCTCTGCCTCTGCCTCCACAGTCCAGACTCCATCTTTGACCTACACCCTCCTTCTCACAAAGATCCCTGTGATGTTACTAGACCCACCCAGAGGCCACGAAGAAGAATTGTAACTCAGGGTGGTGATACCCAGTGTTTCTATTTACCTGATATCAGGAACCATGCTGACCATTTCTCTCCCACATGTTCTCCGACTCTTTCAAATCCTGGAGGACTGTGCCATGCTTCGAAAACAGGACTCAAGAGTCACTTAGAAACTCTGGTTTCAAAATTGCTATTTGACTTGTTAAAAAGAAAAAAATCACACACTGAAAACAATCACTCCTTTATCCCTTTAGATTCAACTTTGATTAATGTTTGATCCTATTTATTAGCATAGATGATTAAATTCTCTTAAGTCTTTAAGTGGCACTGATAAACATAGTATGTTTGAGCTCCCCCCCCTTTTTTTTTTGTATTTCAATTGTGTGGCCGGTAAATAGACCTTCTGAGCATTAAACAGCGCCCACAGATCTAATAAGTTAAGCTAACAAACACGGCTTCTTTCAATATCCTCTGTGGGTGGAGATGCGTGCTCCGCTCCCATTATCGTAACCTTCCTTTAAACAGTAAGTCTGAAGAGCACTGCGAGGGTAGGGCTCGAGCAAATGTGTGGACTGCACCGAGAAGACTCAGAGTTCCGGTACCGGCTTTGCAAGGAACTCCCAGTGCTCTTACGAACCACTAAGCCCCCCAAATGCTGCTGCTGCTGTCACCAACATCCCCATCAGCCTTTTCCCTTACACTCTGTGGTCTCTTGGCTCAGGCTTCCTCCTTATGTATGTGCCACAGGGGAAGGAACACAGACGTAAGATAGATGAGAGTATGTGAGTATGTGCGCTTGTGACTGTGGAGGCCAGAGGATAACCTCAGGCCTCATTCCTTAAGCAGGACCACTGTTGGTTTGCTTGTTTATTTATTTGTTTGTTTATGGGGCAGGCTAGCCTTGAACTTGCAGAGAGGTGCCTGCATTTGCCTCGTTGGGATGAAAGGCTTTGGCTACCCTGAGCCCAGCTCTACTGTCTTACCCTGGGGTTCGCTGGCCAGTTATCCTAACTTAGTAGTGAGCTGCAGTGAGAGACTCCGTCTCTCTCTTCACTCTGCTGTTTCCTTGGGATTTGCAGCTCACCAACTAGGTTAGGAAGACTAGCCAGCGAGCACATAGTCTTCCTGTCTCTGTCTCCTCAGTTCTGGGATTGCAAGTATGTTCACCTTTTGGGGGGAGGGGGATTGTTTTTGTGAATTTAACTCGTCTTGATGCTTGCATGGCAATCACTTTGCTGCAGCACATTTCCAGGCCTCCACTCAGGCATCCTGAAGGACCTACTTCATGGCACTTAGCAGTATGATGTAACCTGGTCTAAGGACTTCAAGCTGACTGAGGATCTCCTACTGCCTATGGCATGAGCCCGGAAGCCTTCCGCTGCTCTAGAGACGTGGCTAATCTAGGCACAGAGGGAAGCTTGTGACTCTTAAATTACAGTTCCCGCAATAAGCTCCTGGTATGACAGAAACAACTGGACTATTCTTTCTGTCTCTTATGGCTGCCAGACAAAAGGCAACCATAAGAGACAGAAAGAATAGTCCAGAGAGGTCTCTGAGGGACATCATCCAGTAAGTTGGCTGTCTGACCGTTGACTGTATGTTCATAATCACCCACCCCACAGTTGGTAAAATCCATCTGATTAAAGCTGCCAGAATCATATATGGGTCACTGGGGACCAAGCATGACGGGTGTTCTCAGGAAAGTCATCTCTGTCGTGGCTCAGAAGTAGCTCCTTTACACTTTTGCTACCAGACACTTGTGCCTTTTATCCTTTGATCTTTTGCAGGGACCAGTGTGACACATTTGTCTGTCCTCGTGGTGGTTCTTATGTGGACTGTGCAAGTCTTGCTGCCCCCTGCTGTTTTCCACTATCATCCATGCTTGGTGCCAAAGGTCTCTAAAATTTTAGTCATTTCAGTGAGAAGTTGTTAGTTTGTAGGATGTGTGTGTGTGTGTTTGTGTGTGTGTCTGTGTGTATGTGTGCGTGTGTGCATTTTGCTTGTGTATATGTATATGCCTTACATATATGCAGTGACTGCAGAAGCCAGAAGGGGGCATTGGATCCTTTGGAGCTGAAGTTACAGACAATTGTAAGCTAGCATGTGTGTGCTGAGAACCAAACCTTAGCTTTCAGCAAGAGCAGCTGATGCTTTTATCCACTGGACTTGTCTCAAAGTTTCAGGGAGAGTGATGCAGCTCAATGAGTGACAGAGTGCTTGTCTAACACATGCAAGGTCTGGGTTCAATTTCCAGACTAGCACCACCCCCAAAAAGAGAAGACCAACAACAACAATAAAAATCAACCAACCAACCAAAAGCAAAACAATAAAAAACAATCCCCCAAACAAACAAAGAAATAAACAAGCAACATCAAAACCCCCACATCATCAACTGTTGTAGCACCAGATTGGATAGTGCACAACTATAATCCTAGTACTCAAGAAGCAGAGGCAGGAGGATCACCTTGAGTTTGAGGCTAGCCTTAGGCCTCAAACAGTAAGATTCTGTCTCAAAAACAAACAATTGCAGGCCACTCACCTCGACATGCCCACACTTCAGGCAGCACAGACCACAAACATCAACCACCACTGCAGTAGGACTATGGACCGAGACGAGGTCCTCAGTGGCAACATGTCCCACAGACATCAACATGGCCTCAGGCTGAAGGCTATGATGGTGTCTGTGACCCATGCTGCAGCATAGCGCTGTGTTGATGTGCATGGTCTGTATAGTGTGGTGGCCATACCACCGCAGCAGACCATGCAGAGGTCAGAGATCATAGAAGTCCATGACCTGTGCTCCCTCTGATTGCAAAGGGTAAAGAAATTGCTTTTGCTCTAGCACTGGTGAGTACAGACTCACATTTGAGAAAGAGGGACATAGAAGGCTTCTGTGACAACCCCTCCCCCCAATGTAACAGCCTAGTCAGAAAGACATTGAAGGGAATTCTTTCTCAAAAATTGTGATAAGGATACTAAACTGTAGCTTTCCACAACTGATGACTTCTGGCACTGATGCAGGTGGGGAAGGACTCAGTTTTTTTTTAAGGGGCTGACTACTGGGAGTTTGACCATGTTCTAATGAGTGTATATGGGCAGAACAAATTGTATTCCTCCTCCTCTTCCTCCTCTTCCTCCTCTTCCTCCTCCTCCTCTTCCTCCTCCTCCTCCTCCTCTTCCTCCTCTTCTTCCTCCTCCTCCTCCTCCTTCTTCTTGTGGAGAAGATCACAAAGGTGAAAGGTGGTAGGGCAGGCCTGGGCAGACTGATAAGTGAGTGTTATCAGAATTCATGATGTGAAATTACCACACCCCCAAAATATCAATAAAAATATAAAAACAAACAAGTGAATGAAAGAATAAACAAAGTTGGATGATCTTTTGTATTTCCCATTTAGTACTCTGCTTAATGAAGCACCTCCTCAAGGCTATTACCTTTTTCATAATTTCCTACATGTCTTCTATTGAGAAAACAGCCTTCCAGACCTGGTAGCATAGTTCTATTATCTCAGCTAATCAGGAGTCTGAAGCAGGAGAATCAAACATTCAAGGCTTGTCTAGAATGTGGAATGAGTTCGGGATCCTCCTGGACAATTTAGTGAGACACTGTCTTGATAGAAAAACTCAAAAAGGACAGAGCATGTGCCTCACATGTGAGGCCATGGGGTCCATAACCTGGGAAAATGGAAAGTAATGTGCACTAGCTACTCCCACTGTAATCACACTGTCTGAGCTTTGCCCCTCTGCTCTTAAAAGTCTCCGTCTGAGGCCTAAAGATGCTTAATTTTACTTAAATGGAGCTTGCTACCCTACCTTCTTATTCGCTACATCCTGCTTCATAATCTTCACCTTTCTCAGGGTCACCATGATGCTCTCCAGTCCCAGGGCCATGATGATGTTCTTCTGTCACCAACTAGATTCAGTGTCTTTCAATCATGGTTTGGCATTGGGTCTTCTGGAGTTTGCATATGGGCAAGTCAGTCATCTTGGTTCCCCATGTGACCCACAGTGTCCAGGATGCAGGTGTTTCCTCACAGCACGGCTGAACCCATTGTCACATCTACAGCCTGCTGTGTGACTCCGGTCTGGACTCTCTGCACTCTGTTTGAGTTTTCTATTCCAATACTTTTGTTTGGTTGCTTTGCTTTGTACCTTTTATAGACGATTGTTGATTAAAGCCCCCATTCAGCCTCAGGGTTCAAACTCTGCAGGTTTCACCAAATATACAAAGCTGCATAGCACAGCCTCACATAGAAGAGCTCCACCCCTTACTAGACTTGTGTCGCCCTCCTGTGACCTCTGACCTTCACAATATACTTTTAAATGTGACCAAAAATAAGACAAATATAAACACAACTAATTTTAAACACTTCATCTGTGACCCAGTGGCTCTAAGAGCATTCACATTGGGCTACTGTCCCCACCCTCAATCTTCTCACCTTCCAGAACCAAAACTCTGCACCCACCAAACGCTGATTTCCCACCCCTACCCTGGTCCTGGACCACCATGGCCAAGTTCTGCACTGAGTGCTTGATGCTGTAAGTATGTCCTGTCTTCACATCACTCAGTTCTCGCTCTTCTTGGTGGGCCAAACTCACACAGCACTTTCTTCGAAGCTGAGCCTTGCTGTAGCCTGTTAGTCAGGGCTTATCCTTGTATAGCCTGATTATGGGGCAGTGAACTGTGCCAGGAAACTTGGAAAAGTTGAGTGGGTTGGAAGCCCTGGGTGGAACCCCACATACTAAAGGAGCTTCAAATGCTTCCGACCAGACCCCTGTCACAGGACCACACTCCCTACATAGGAATGTGACCTATGACCACAGATCAGAACGGAGTTCTCTATACTAATGAGGTATCTAGAGGCCCTGAGGGTTTAGCCAATAAGCTCCCCTCCCCCCACATTCCTTCCTGAAATGTATTTAATCTTTGGTCCACCTTGAGGAGAAGGTTTGTACCCATTTTCCATGATGAACAATCAATAAACAGTTTGGAATCAAAGACTATCTTTCTTATCAAGAACCGACCTAGGGAAGATGGAGGAAGACTTTGTCTACCTCCTCCATGCTTTCAGACTTGCTACCGCTGAGCTAAGCTGAAGTTTCCCATTCTCCCAGCCTGGGATCATGTTGTCCTCAGCCTTCTGGCCTCCTCCATTTCCAACTCTCCTCAACCCTGGTGCTCTGGATGTCTGGGAGTTTGGGAACCCCTGTGGGCCCCCACCCAAGGCTTCATTCTCTCACCCCCTGAGCAGTGCATCAGCACTTCCCGTGAGCCCATCACCCTGCATCAGGTGTAGGGTAAATGCAGTCTAAAGGCCTCCATTTAACCTGTCCAAGTGACTTTCCCATACCCCAGTAAGAGGGTGTGGTGATTTGCATATGCTTGGCCCAGGGAGTGGTGGCACTGTTGGGAGGTGTGGCCTTGTTGGAGTAGGTGTGGGGATTAATATCCTTATCTTAGCTGCCTTGGAGGAGTCTTCCAGTGGTAGCCTTCAGAGGAAGATGTTGAACTCTCAGCTCTGCTTGCACCATGTCTGCCTGGATGCTGCCATGTTCTTGTCTTGACAATAATGTTCTGAACCTCTGAACCTGTAAGTCAGCTCCAATTAAATGCTGTTATTTATAAGACTTGCCTTGGTCATAGTATCTGTTCACAGCAGTAAAACTTTAACTAAGGAAAGGGGGGAACATAGGACCACACCCACTGATCTTTCATTGAGTATGAAAATACTGTCAAAATTTCTAACTTCTTGCTGTGATAAAAGTCCCCTAAGTGTGTAATGTATGTGTCTCCTGACTTTTCCTGATCACAGGGTAGTTTGTCTGAGGCAGGGCAGTGTCCTCTATTCTCTTTTGGTGACTGTTTGAAGATGGCCCTGTAAGACTCGAAGTGGGTCTTAACTACCGGGACACCCGTGAAGTGAGACACGAGAACATGAGAATGGAGTTTGATGCAAACGCAAGAGGTTTATTTTTCCAGCACGTTGGGGTCAACCCTTAATCAGCCCCTCATGGTGAGTGACAAGAAAGCAACCCTGAATGGCTATGAGAAGCAGTTTTTATACTTTTTAGGGGTACAGGTTATATCAGCAAAGTTACAGTTTAAACTTATTGGCTAAGCATATTGACCTTTGAATCTATTGGCTAGCAAGCACGGGACAAGCATTCAAACTCTATCTAGGATTATAGGATCAGATGACTATCAGTCAGTACATTCTGTGGTTTTTCAAGAATGTCCCTGCCCTTCCTGAGAACTGTGGGTGGAGAATGGAACTTAACCTAGCCTTGACCCAAGGTGGGAAGTTGGTACTTGGCCTAATCTTGACCCGAAGCAGTGGGTGTAAGACTGGCAAAAGCCCCTAGGGTCTTTCAGGCCTTTCTAGTCTCTTGCTGTCAATGTCTTTGTGTTTGGGATGGTGATAGGTAACTGTGGTTACCAACATGACTAAATCTGGAATTGGCTGAAGCTGGACACTCTTGTAAGGGAGCTGAACTCCAGGTCTCAGGAAAGAGCAGCATTAACCACTGAACCATCTCTTCAGACCCCATCATCATTTTTATTTATCTCAATTTCTTACCTTCTTCAGTTCAAAGTGTCTTTCTCTTGCCCTCACTTTTGAAGAATGGGTTTATGAATTATAAGATTCTTTGTTGGTAATGATATTAGGGTTCTCTAGAGGAACAGAATTCATAGAGTGGGTATACCTCACAAGGCATTTTCTTCTATCAGAGTACACTACAGAGTTTGGGTTTTTAACAATGGCTGTCTCATACCTGAGAGGCTGAAAGCCTAGTAGCTGCTCAGTCCAATAGACTGAGTGCCTACCTCAGTAGCCCCCTTCTATTGTTGAAGGCCTGGAGGATTCCTGGAGAGCTGCTGGCCTTCAATAGACACTGAAAGCCTGAAGAAGCTGGCCCTTATATCAGTGAAGTAACCATCAGTGTAAACATAGAAGATGAGCTCAATAGCATGAGCCAAAGTGAGAGAAAGAGCAAAGCTTTCATTATTCCCCGTCCTTTTATCTGGGCACTAGCAGAAGGTCCCTCCCACATTTCAGGTGGATCTTCCTACACCCATTAATAGTCAAGACAGTCACCAAAGGCAAAATGATCTAGACAATTCCTCACTCACAATCTCTTCCTCGATGACCCTTAATGTGGACAGTTAAAACTGAACCACAGTAATTTCTTCTGTTCATTATGTAGCCTGTGTCTGCCCTGGACTCTGGACTCCATGGTTCCTGATGAAGGTCTATTGATAGTCTGATTAGAAATCAGTGCATGGTAGTGATTTATCACAGTGTCTGGGGGCGGGGCAATCACTTTCCTGCAATCTTCTCTTTTTCTTTCTGTTCTCCAGACTTAGCAATTTGAGTCAGGATCATTATTTTTTCCTTCTGCCCATGTCTTAGTTACTTTTCTGTTGCAGTGATAAAACACCAGGACAAAAGCAACTTATAGGAGGAAGATTTTATTTGAGCTTATGGTTCCAGAGTGACAAGAGTCCATCACAGCAATGAGGCACAGAAGCAAGTAGCAGACATAATGGCAGGGGCAGGAACCCAAGAGATCATATTTTTACTGCAAGCACAAAACAGTGAGAGTGAATTAGAAATATGGTGAGGCTACATACTCTCAAAGCCCATCCCTGTGACATACTTCATCCAGCAAGGCTGCACCACCTAAACCTCTGCAAACACCACCACCAACCAGAGAACCCACTTGTTCGAATGCATGAGCTTATGGGGGGAAGTTTCTCACTCAAACCACCACATCTAGTCTTTGCCCAGCTGATCTGCTGTCAGGTCTCTTTCAGACAAGAGTCCAACTGATCTATTTTCTTTCTTTGAATGGTCATGCCTTCCCATTTCTCTTCATGGCTGATGATGGTGGTGGTGGTGGTGGTGGTGGTAGCGGTGGTGGTGATGATGGTGGTGGTAGACTGGTTACGAGCATGACACAAGAATCTTATAGTGTGGCAACTCTAAAGCAATCACTCTGTCTTTAAGGGTTGCTTTAGAAGGTTTGGGGGAGGGGAGGTTGCTAGAGACATGACTCAGCAGTTAAGAGCACTGACTGCTCTTCCAGAGGTCCTGAGCTCAATTTCCAGCAACCACATGGTGGCTCACAACCATTTGTAATAGGATCTGATGCTCTCTTCTGGTGTGTCTGAAGAGAATGACAGTGTACTCACATACATAAAATAAATAAATCTTTGAAAAAATTAAAAAAAAAACAAAAACCAAAAAACAAAAGGACTTTGTGTGGATTCTTTGGGCTAGCACCCAAGGAAGGGACAAATAGTCTTCTCTGGTCTTCTATAAGCTCTTGTCTGTCTTTTGCAACATAGTAGGCATCCAAACTCTCCTTATAGCACTGCTTTAGAATGCTTCTCTCCTTAAGTGATTGGTTCTAAAACAGAAATCTAAGGAGAAGTGGAAACAAAGCCCCACCCATCCATTGGTGAGAGAGGGTCATTGTGTACCACTGTTCATACTCCTGTGTCTGTACTTTACAATTAGAGGCACGCTGGGAGTGCTGACTCCTGACGATCACAGCATGAGGTGATCAGGGTCACCTGACTCTCATGAGCCACTCGAGAGCTGCTCTAGAAACATACACAGATGCCGAGGGTAGAGAATGGGAAGGCATTGTTAAACTGAGAGCCAAATGATCCAACATTCACTTCAGTTTATACCTGAGTCTGAGCCTGTTGGTTTTAACCTTGGATTCCAAAATGGTTGCACCAGACAGTTTCTATCTATATGATTGTGGTCAAGATAACAGCATGGATTTCAGGAATCTTGTCCATGTGGTCTCTCAAGTCCATCCCATGTTTTAATGGCTTCTGGCACCTGCTCATGTCAACTTTCTCTTCTCTGCCATCAGGTGGTTTTGTTCTATTTGACTGTTTGTATTTATGGTATCAGTTTCCTTGCCTCCCCTGCTTTCATTGGGATTTCATGGAATCTATAGTTAAAATTAGACAAGACTGACAAATTTGCATTGTGTGTCTTTAAAAACATGGGTGACATATGTTTATTTAAGTATGCTTTGAGAGTTTCCTTGGTAATACTCATTGTCCATACTGTAGAGTACACATCTACCTTTAAATTTTTCCCCCTAGGGGACTTTATTTTCAATAACATCATAAGTGGACATTTAAAAAAATTCTGATTGTAAACCTCAGGATGGAGACATAATTTGTTTAGTGTTCGAATTGAAACAGGGAATTTTGCTGAACTCTCTTGTTAGTTTTAATAATATTCATAATTTCTCAGATTATTTTAGAGTTTCCATCATACCTAACTGTGGTGCTTTAAAATTTCATTTCTAATTATTATGCATTTCATTATATTTTCCTTTCTTATTGGAGAAAGTTTCAGAAATTATTTTCTCTTTCCTGATCTCAGGGGAAAACTTTTAGTGTTTTCTCAGAGAACATGAGGCTGGCTGTGAATTATTCTCCCTTTTTAGAGGCCCTTAGCAGAGTAGAAAAGTTCGTTCTATTCTTGGTCAGGCACTGACTGTGTTGCGAGGGGTTGTTAATGGTTCTTCTCTGTACTTTCTGTACCACATTATGTTGTATCATCTTTAAAGGTTGTGAAGAACTCATCATGAGGATGCTGAATTTCTCTGTGTGTAAGAAATTGTTTAGATTAGGAACTAAAGTTGTTTAATCCATCAATAGCCAAATTTAATGCTTACTGTTATGTAACACGAGGGAGCTGTATCTGGCAAGGGATGTGTACCTGTCACCTAAATTTCTAAACTGTTTTTGGTATAACGCCTTCAAAATGTCTTCTTGTCTTTAAAGACCTGTTAAGGCTGCACTAGCTTCATCTCTGAAAATTCGAGGTATCTGCAGTAGATTTCCTTTGAAGACTCATTGAATCTGCAGTGAAGTCATTTTTTTGAAGAGTCATGGTATCTACCATGATGCCTCCTTTCAAGATTCCTTAGTCTGCAATGTGATGTCTCCTTTCAAGACTCGTGAAGCCTGCCACGGCATCGCTATTAAAGGTTTGTTAAGTCTACAGCGATGTCTCCTTTAACGACTCATGGGAGCTTCCATGACATTTCTTCTGAAGGCCTGTTGAGTCTTCGGTGAAGTCTTTGAAGACTTGTTGTATCCGCAGTGGCATCTCCTTTGAAGGCTGCCTGGACTCTTAGGAATCCTTATGCCTTAGCCTAACTGTTGGGAGGCATGAGCCAACACATGCAGCTTGTTTCTCATTTTAATGCAATTTAAAGTATAAGATGGTAGGATGCAACTTGCTTTTCTAAAAAATATACTTATTTATTTTTATTTTATGTACCTTTGTGTTCTGTCGGCATGTATGTTTGTATGAGGTTGTCAAATCCCCTGGAACTGGAATTACAGACAGTTCTAAGCTGCCGTATGGATGCTGGGAATGGAACACGGGTCCTTTGGAAGAACAGCCAGTGTTCTTAACTGCTGAGCTATCTCTCCAGCCCTGCAACTTTCGTTTTAAATTGTGTGTCTCTTGCATGATTATGAGTGCATACAGGTGAGTGCATTCAGAGAAAGGACATCGAATGCCCTTCTCTATCAGCCTCCACCTTATTTTTCTTGAGATGGGGTCCCTTAGTGAACATGAAGCTAGGCCGATGGCCATGGCCAGTGAGCCTGAAGAATTCTCTAATCCTGGATCCCCCACGGTGCTGGAGTAGCAGGAGCACACTTACCGAGCTTGCATCTTTCTTAAGTGGCCTATATTTGGCTTTGCTTATCATTTAGTCTGACAATTTTGCCATGGATTTGGAAGACAGCCTCACTGTGTTCAATATAATTGCTGAAATATTTTAAATTTAGCTGTGACCATTTATTTTCTACTTGTTCTATTTTAAATGTGTTTCTGCCTTGTACTTTTCACAGTCTTTGATAAGCATCGGTGATAATCTGACCTGTATTCTGGAGCCTTTCTAGCCCACACCGTTCCCTGCTGGTCACATTGCGGTTTAATGTCATGGCTGTCTTAGGTCAGTGCCTTTACCACGTTGAGCATGCAAAAACCGAAGCGTTCTGTGGTTTGTGGATCACAGTCTCTGCTCTTGTTCCGCCAGTGAGTTCCAAGCTTCTTGCAATTTTTCTCAGCTCCTCTTTTCCTTTCTGCAGTTCACAGAGGAGGCTGCGGGCTTCCTTCATTCCCGCCAGCCAGGGTAGGCGCTCCTGCTCATGAGCGCTTAATGATGCAATCGGTCAGCCTCATATTATCTCCAGAACATGAGCTTCATTATCCTTGTCCAAGCAGGAAAGTGCCACTCACATGAAATGCTGAATCCAAAAAGGCTGAAAGTATTTCTTGCTAAGTAAGGGAGAGCTATGCCCGGAGGACGCTGTCACCTAAACAAGGTAAATTGCCTGTCTGGTGGAGGGCTGAGGAAGCATGGAGCAGAGGCTGACAGGCTTCCAGAGGGAACGTCTGGGGATGGATGACCTTGGGTGTAGATGGAGGTTAGTAGAGTCAGGTTGTCATTGAGGCAATGATGTCATCTGGAGACATAATCAGGAATGGCTAGTGGTCCTCCTCAGTAGATGAACAGAAGCCTAAAGTCAGCATTGGTAGCTAACCATCAGCATAGGAAGGACAGGTGTCCTCTTCCTTCTTGAATTTGGTTTTGGACTTGAACTTGGAAAAGTAGAGAAGTATATGTGCATGCATGCATGGGTGCATGTGTGTGTGTTCACAGATTCATATCTGTGACAGGAACAGGCCAGAGAAGGATGTTGAGTACCCATTCTTCTCTGCCTTATTCTCTTGAGGCAGGGTTTTCCACTCAACCTGGACCTCAGTGTTTCTTGACAAGGGTAGTGTGGTCAAGACCCAGTCATTATCCTCCAATCTCCACATCTCCTGGCACAGGGGCTGCCAGTGTACAGGGCCACGCCCAGCCTTTGCTTATGTGGATGCTGAGAATATGAACTCGGGTCCTCAAGTTGGTATAGCAAGCGTTCCTATGCATGGAGCCTTCTCCCCAGCACTGAAGAAATTTTTTGCTCTCATTTTAGTCATGCCTGAGTAAAATGAAGCTCAGACCAGTTAGTGGCAGTCTTTGTTTTGTCCATTTATTGTAACAAGATGTTCTAACAAAGGCAACTTAAGGAACGGTTGACTCCAGTTCACAGTTCCAAGAGGTGGCCTACTGTGACAGAGGGCTTGAGGGAGCTAGCAATATCATAGTGACAGCCAAGAAGCACAGAGTCTCAGTTGCTTGCTGTATAGTTCGTGCTCTCTGGTTTTTAAATCTATTTTAGGACCCTAAGCAACTTGTAGGTCGTGTCTTCCCAGTGAACCTAGTTGAGATAATCCAGAGTTAACTTCACTTGGTTTGGCCATTTCACTCCCCAGGCTGGAGTGACAGGCTACATCCATCAGGAATGTGAGGGGAAGGGCTTCATCCTGCTTCATCCTCAACCAACATTTTTAGAATCTGAGATTTTGTTGCCCACCAGATGGGCGCAGTGTATACATTTAAGAGAAGACATAGTCATATCTCCCTGGCTGGTCTACAACTTTGTAGAGTAGGGTGGCTTTAGTTTGCCATAATCCTTTTACCTCTGCCTCCTGAACGCTGAGATTACAGGCAGGTACCACCATGTCTGGCCTGAAATATATAATCTTGTTATTGTTTTAAGGTGCACATGTGTGAGTCCTGTTGAAACGGTTTCTCTCCTAAAGATCCCATTGGTTATCGAGTCTCCCTTCGGAGGGTGAGGGGACAGGCCTTATATTAATACTTTAGCCATTATTCGAAACTGCTGTCTTTATCCTTTAAGAAAACTATTATGTTTTAATGTATTTGTGGGGTGTGTGTGTGTGTGTGTGTGTGTGTGTGTGTGTGTGTGTGTGTGTGTGTTTGCATGCGAGGGCACACATGTGCCTGACCATGTGCCATCATGTTTGTGTGGAGGTCAAAGAACAGCTTGTAGGAGTTGATTCTCTCCTCTAATCATGTGGTTTCAAACTCAGTCCCCAGCCTTGGCAGCAGGTACCTTTATCCACTGGGCCAGCTCCCTGGCCCTCTTTACTTTTTTAGCTTTCTATTGTTCTTGGCTATTGTATATATCTACTTAAGGCTGAGTTTTTAAGTCACAGGGTTCCCCCAATGTGTCTCCAGCTAAGAGATGCCCTTTATCCTTGAGTCCTGATCCCAAGTGCTGCAGCGCTGGAATACACTTGCTTTTTACAGCATATGCTGCAGCCCTTACGTGCTATGTAAGAAAAGCCAAATTGTCAGAGAAGGACTTTCATGTTTGTCTCCTGGCCTTATACTTCTGCAGTCTGAATTTAGGTTTTGGGTCCTGCTCTAGCCAGATAATCACCAGGCTGTTCGGGAGAGCTTCAACTGTAGCTTTGCCCATGAGGTCACTCAGTTGTACAGAGTGACATCTGTTAAAAAGTCCTTTCTGTCCCCACTGCGGTGTTCTGTCACCTCTCCCATAAAACAGGTCCCTGAACACACAGGTCTGACTGTGAGCTCTCTGTCTTCTCCTATTTATGCACTTCATCTTTCTGAAATGAACCACACGTTTCAAAAGGATGTGGCTCGGTGGATAAAGCACTTGCCACTCAAGCATAAGGGCCAGTGTTTGGGTCCTCAAAACACACACAAAAGCCATGTAGATGAGCTGGCTGTCTATAATCCCAGCTCGAGGGAGGCATAGATGGGATCCCTGGGCAAACTGCCTAGCTAGAGTAGCCAAATTGGTGAGATCTGGGTCCAGAGAGAGATCTTGCATTGATAAATAAAGTGGAGAGTGCTAGAGGAAGACACAGGGTATCAACTTTGGTCCTTTATAGGCACTATACACATTCGCACATGCACCTGCATGCACAAGTGTGCCCACACACGCACACCACATGGGTATACACAACAGAACTAAGATTAATACTTTGCCTATTCTTTCTTATCTTGTGGGACAGACTCTTTTCATTTTTCTATTGATTTTTTTCCCCTCTCGGATAGTCCATTTTGTTGTCCACAGACCTCAGGTTTTTCATATGTTACAGTAGGGTTGTTGGACTTTGAAAATCATTGATAATTTTTTTCATTGGAATCTTACTGAAGGTTATTTGGGGGCTCATGGGGAAACACTGCCATGATTCCCAGGCTGAGGGGCCCTTCCCTGGATAGCATGTGTTTCCCTACATTATAATCTTTCTTTGTGTCCCTGTGTCTCTTAGAGCTTTCTCTGAGAGGTCTTGTGAACTCTCTGATCTATCCTCAGTCTCTCTTGCTGTTGTAAACACCACAGCATTGTTATGATGCAGTGCAGTTACAAATGACAGGTATGAAGACAGTGTTGCCTGGCTGACACCTCACTTCCCCAAATTTCCAGTGATTCTGTTCTTCTTTTTATGTTCTGTTGTTTTTTAATTCTTCTGGGGAATTTTAGGAGTCCAAATTTCCTACAGGTAAGAACCAGTTGGCTCTGCCCTGTGCCTTCTTCTCCTGGCTGATCATCTTTCTCTTGCTCCATTGGGCAAGCCATTGCCAGTTAGAGGTGATACTTTTCTTGACCCATGGCTTAGATCTGTTGTGGTTTGCTGCAAGAGACATACTGCGGACATCAGAGAAACAGTAGAGCCCAGGTCCACTTGAAGGGTTGGCAAGGCTGACACAGCATGTCATTGAACCTGACCTGGGCACTTCTAAGAAGCAAGGCTATCTTGGTTCAGATACTACAACTTTGAAGACAGTACAGCAAAGTTCACTTTCCCAAAGTAGCTTTTACAAAAGAAGCAGGTGGGTGATGGATTTATGCTGGAAACACCCACCCCTCTTTGCAGGACTCTATTTTCCATGTTTTTGGTAGACATGTGGTCAAATAGAGTCTTGATACATTACAAGGGGAATTCGAGCTAGACAAATCATAAAGTTCCCATTGCACAAGGTACTGAGTAGGTGCTTCGGTATTGAGCCATATTGTTCTTTCCTACCTGGGGTAAGACTCATGTCTTCATCCAGTGTGTTTGCTCTGCCTATGCTACCCACGAGTTAGTCCCTCAGTGTGGTCAGACTGACCATTACCATTTGCTGGGGTTGGGGCCAAATAACCCTTATTTCATTTAATAGTGCCCCCAAAGTCCAGGATAAGTGGCACTTAATGAGCATACCAAAGAGAAGCTGTGGCGAAGCCACGGCAAGCTTCCTCTGACTGAAGGGGTGACCTTTCCCAAATCAGCAAAGTGACAATAAAATACTAGGCTTGACTTCTACGGCATGCAGTCCGCACTACAATAAGGTAGTCGAGAAAGGTGGGGGAGAGAGGGGAGGGGAGAGGGAGAGAAAGAGGGAGAGGGGAGGGGGAAAGGACATATTTAATACAGAATAATATTTATGACAGGATATTTCTATAGTTTCCTATATCGTTTCTGACTGTTATTCTCTTCCCATCTCTAATTTATAAGTTAAATTTGGCCTCAGAGCTGTTCAAATAGGAAAGCAGCATTTTCCAGGAGGATCAGTACAGGCTGCAATGCAGTTCCAGGTCAACTGGGATTCCTGAAGGTGCTCTCTCTCTCTACAGGCACGGGGCACTGCTGGGCAGGCTTGATGCAAGGTAAAGAATGGCCCCAGATCCTCAGCATCATCACTT
This sequence comes from Rattus rattus, assembly GCF_011064425.1. NCBI lineage: Eukaryota > Metazoa > Chordata > Mammalia > Rodentia > Muridae > Rattus > Rattus rattus. The sequence continues at coordinate 256,210,553 of NC_046154.1, forward strand.
TGAGTGGGAATCTTTTCTCTAAGTCATAGGAAGGGGAGATGATGCCCCAGTCCATGAAGGAACTGGCGCCCCACGATCTGCGAGTGCAGAGCTCGTTGTCGGGGAAGGGGACTTCTTTCCTTTACTTCTGCCTCTCTGTAAATGTGTGATATTATTCACAAATGTGTTAGGTGTTTCTTAAAAAACATTTCTCTGGCCAGTTCTGTCAATATTCGTTTTTCGTTAAGTCAGGTAAGTACCTCAGAAGGGTGAATCACATTCATTCCTGTGCATGGTGTGTGTGTGTGTGTGTGTGTGTGTGTGTGTGTGTGTGTGTGTGTGTGTGTGCATGCAAGCATGTATGTGTGTGTTCCTGTGTGGGAGCATGTGTATAAAATATAGGTGCTTACACTCACAAGTGCCTGTGGAGGTCAAAGCAGACACTGGGTGTCTTTCTGGATCCGACTCTATTCACCGAGGAAGGGTCTCTCTGTGAACGTTGGATCTCACAGGTTCAGCTAGTCTAGCTGCCTGGCTCCTGAATGATCCTCCACCTCCACTTCCTCGGTGCTGGGATCCATATGGCTTCCACACCTGCACAGCTTGGACTGGTGTCTGAGACTCGAACTCTGACCTTACATTAGCATACTCCTCAGATGTGCTACCGTTTTATCCACTGAGCCATCTCCCCTACCAGGGAATCAACTGGTAATTATAGGTTTTCTGAGGTAAATGCCTTTTACTCCTTTGAATAATTCAATTTATAGCGATTGTGTATTTTTTTTTTAAATTAACTATTAGCAAATGTTAAGACTGGTCACGAGTGGAAAGTCCATTGGCTCTGCCTTTTGGAGTGTGTTCACAGTTTTGGAATTAAAATCCTAGACATTCAAAATTCTCCCTCCCCCCTCTCTTTCCCCATCCCTTATTTAAAGACATTCTTTTCTGAAAGTCTGAGGGACTCTCCCTCGGATCTCTTTAGATTTATTATTTATTTTATTTTATTTTTGCTCTTATTATTTCCTCCAAGGAGAAGTTTTAATTACATCGCAATATTTGTGTCTTTCCTTAAAACATCCTGTAGTGCCTGCCTTCTGATTTACCAATTCAGAGTCAGGCTTGGGCTCTGCACTGCCCCTCTTCTCAGTGACTGGATTCCAAGGAGCCCCCTGTGTCTGACTGATCTTTATAAGGGGCCGCCCTGGTGTTGCTGCTGTGTCTCTTTCCTGTCTTATCCCCTTTGTGGACCACTCGTGGCCCCTCTTGTTTTTCTCCTGAGTGATTGCTACAGACGTTGTCATGGTTTCTGTCGAATGCATCTTACTGAGGTGCTGCCCTACTATGCTGTGGATCTTATGCCTTCCTGTTTCCCGTGTCTTCTTTTTTTTTTAAAGCAGGATGACATTTTGTACTTTGGACATGCAGTGCTGTTTCCCGGTCACCTTCTGTCAATGGTTTCAATGGTTTCCCCTTGCCCATGGGCACCAAGGCATCCCCAGCCTTGTCCCTCACCCTGTGAGAGCGCCCTATACACACGGACATTTTGCTTTGGACTTAGTCTTGCCATTCAAATTTTATATGTCTTTATCTTGTTTTATTTACAGCTTCGTGTTGCTGTTCTTGCTCCTTCGGCTGGCTAGCTCCTAGGAGGCCTTTGCTGAGATCCCGAGTGATACATTTCCTCTCTGCGGTCATCATAATTCGGTCCGTTGTGCCTTTTATATTGTGAGACGCTATTTCAGAGGCAAGTGCATCCCCACACTCTCCCTGAAATGATAGTTTGCTCAGCCAACCCAGCATGCAGCGTCCTTAAAACACGCTCAGGCCAGTGATGCAGGCCTGACTTGTGTGTGATGGAAAGACAAAACAAAACAAAGCAAAAGGACCCTCTTGGTGGAATAACCCACGTAAACACCCCTACGGCGCCTTTTAATGATGCAGTTCATTAGTCTGTGTAAATTTCCATATCTATCTGCGTTTCTTATTAGGAATCAGCAAGGCGGCACCCTGTGCTCCCCCCTAAGGCTTGCAGAGCTGAGGCTGGCAGTGCTGTGACACTAGCCTCCATTTCAAGTTCCTTCATTGTCTCTCCTTCTTTCCCCCACCTCTCCTCCCTCCTCTCTCTGCCTCCTCCGTTCTTCCTCCTTCCTCCTCTCCGGTTCCTCTCCCTCCCACTCCTGCTCTTCCTGCTTCTTTTCCCCCTTCCCCATCCCTATTTAACATTTCCTTATTTTCTTCTCCAAGTTGTTAAATGCATGAAGTGAAGGACACGAAACCCGTGTGTGGGTTGGTCAGTGTGTCTCTAGAGACCTCTGCTGTACAGAGTCACCCCAGGCTGGTCTGCTTTGCGTCTCTCCATCCTGGCCTCTTTGATCCTGTCTAGACCTCTGTAGCTTTAACGTTTGAACCTGTCTCCCTGCTATCCTCAGGGGCTGCCCAGCCTCCGGTGTCTCTGCTGATTCTGTAAAAGGGAACCTGGGGGGATCTCACCCACTGGGTCTTTGCTTTCAGGCTGCCTGAGTTGCACTGGAATCCGTTTTGCTGGGTTTTAGGTGTTAAGCTGTATCCCACTGGAAACTGCCACTCCTCCTCCCCTACCCCCCCAGGGCCGAGATTTGAGCTGAATCCTCCCTTCAACGATCTTGCATAGAGTTTATTAAGGATTGATTAGCTGTGAAGACATTTATCTTCCACTTACTTGTGGGTGTGGGCCTGGGCTTATTTTGCTTTCCATGAGAAGCCTGTGAGCCTCTGCAATCTCCTCTCCTCCTCTTCCTACCTCCTATCCTCTCCCTTTGCTTTCCTTCCCTTTTATCCTATCTTCTCCACTCTTCCTTCCCATTCACCCAGACCTTCCTCATCCCTTCTTTGCTCAACCATTCCTTCCTTCCATCTGTTCTTTCTTCCCTTCTTCAACAGGTTCTCAAGTACCCCAAGCTGCCCTTGAATGCAACCAAGGATGACCTTAAGTTCTGATCATTTTGCCTCTTATCTCCTTAATTTCAAAGTCATAGGCCTGTATACACAGGCTTGATTTTACAATATCTCTCCTTTTTGTAATGTATGTGTGGATTGGGGAAATGTTTGCATGTGTATGGGAGCCAGTAAGGGTCATATTGGGGCTCAAGGATAAAGGTTTTTGTTCAATAGGCTACAGGCTGGGGAGAGGACTGTGTCTTAAAAACTCAGCAGTGAGTACACACATACAGTGGGAAGGAGAGTAGAAAGCCAAAGACGCAAGACAAGAGGTCCAGGGAGTCAGCTCAATCAGCGAAATTGCCAAGGATGATGACCTAAGTTTTACTTGCAGGACACATATGGTGGGGTGAGAGAACTGACTTCTAGAATTGTCCCTGACTTCCACACACATGATGATATGAAGCGGGCACACACACACTTACACACCCACCCACCCCCCCCACACACACAAATAAATAAATGGTTTTCTTAAAAGAGAAAGACAGCAGATTTTAAAACTAGCTAAAGTATGTAATATAAGACCTGCCCTCTAAAGGGAACCTTGAAAGCCGCTGGTTCTAGGCCAGCCAGGGCTATGCGGCTATGCCCTGTCTCAAATATATACACTGAGCCCATCTGGTGGGCAAAATCCTAGATTCTAAGACTGTTGGTTGAGGATGCAGCAGAATGAAGCCCCTGCCCCCACGTTCCTGGTGGGTATAGCCTGTCACTCCAGCCTGGGGAGTGAAATGGCCAAACCAAGTGAAGTTGTGATACAGAAAGCCTTTTCCAGGGCAAAAAGCCAGGGGAATCTGCAAGGTCCACAGTGTGGGGACATCACAGAGTGCATATGTCCGGGTACTAGGGATGTTCCAAGTGTCCATGGCTAGAGGGATGTAATAGGTGAAATGTGTAGACTTCTGTCACCACACAAAGGCTCTGAAGTCAGCGCTGAGTTCACATTGTTACAACCATCAATCCATTGTTCCATCAATCCATCAATGCTCAATAGAGGAACAAGTGAGGACTCTCTCTCTCTCTCATACACACATACATACACGCACACACATAGACACACAACACACACAAACACATATACACATTTGCACACACACAAACACATTCACATGTATACAAACACACACACATACATGCATATCCACAAGCACACACTCACACACAAACACAAATACACTTGCACACACACTGTGTACACACACTCATACACATACAAATGCACACAAACAAAACACAGATTTACACATACACACATTCACACACACAAACACAAATATACTTGCACGCACACTATATAAACACACTTATGCACACACAAACATACACAAACAAACACACATTCACACATACGAACACACACATATGTACACACAAACACACACACTTGCACATACACTGTATACACACACACACACCCACACACACACACAAACACATAGACACATACACGTATGAAAATGAAAGAGGGACGCAGAACCCCTGACAGTCATGTGATAGTCCAGTTTTCTGAGTCTCACAAATCCTTGATAGGTCCAAGTCCACCAGAAAGAGAGTCTCTGGCAGGCAGCAGGGAAGTGATGAGTCTAGATCCAGGAAGAAAGGAAAACAGAATGTACGAATGTCACGTGCGTGTAAAGCCCAAGGTTGATGTCTGGTGTCTTCTTGTGTTGCTGTCTGCCATATTCATCGAAGTGGGTCTTTCAGTCAAACCCAGAGTTCATCAGTATGGTTCGTCTGGATAGTTCACTTGCTTAGGCAATTCCTGTCTCTGCCTGAAGAGTGCCGTAATTGCCGGAGATCCACCACACCCTCTGAACACTTACGTGAATAGTAGTTAACTTTTTGTTGACGTGACACAAACACCACAGCCAAGAACACCTATGATGAAGGAGTTTGAGGTTATGCTTACAGGATGAATAAGAGTCTATTATGGTGGGATAGCATAGCAGTGAGGAGCAGGCATGGTGGCTGGAATCAGCTGCTGAGAGGTAGCATTTGAACTGCAATCATGAAACAGAGAGAAGTGTCATGAGGTTTTCTTTACCCTCGAAGCCCAACCTCAGTGACATACTTCCTCCCCAAGTAATCCTACCAACCAGCAACCAAGTGTTCACATACTGGAGACCACATGAGACATTCTCTATCAAATAACCACACATGGGTTCTGGGGGCCCAAACTCCAATCCTCCCTCTTGTCTAGCAACCGCTTTAACCATTGAACCACCTCCCCAGCCCTGTCGCCCTTTGCATGTGTCCTCTTTCTCCTGGGCTGTGTCCCCGTAGATTTGAACCGGCTTTGCTATCAGACCTTTTGGATAAGAATTCTGTTGTTTTTGGGATACCAGCGCTGCGAATATCTCCCCCCACCACCTCCCCTTGCGTCTCGTTTCTCGCTCCTGTTAGAATCTCTTAGGGAACATAAGCTCCTGAATTCAGCATCCTCAAATCCATCAACAGTTTTATGCCTGAATAAATCTCATCTTATCTTAGCAGTAAATAATAGATTAGCTTTGATGTAACAGCCTGGCCGTAATTTTTCCCTGAAGAATTAAAGTTACTATTGTGGGTTTCCCTGCAACATTGTTGTGAGCCAGCTGGGCTGTTGCACTGATTGGCTTTACTTCTTAGCTGGGAGCCTTTAGATTTCTTTTAGCTTTATCTTAAATTTTACTTCATGTTTCCCTATACTTCCTTCATTGGCTTCCTTTAAGCATCCTTTGGTCCCTTCAGTACTGGGTCTCATAGTTTCTCACTGTTAGCTCTTATTTGTCCTAGTATTCGCCTTCCCTTTCCCTTCCCCTTTCTTTCCCCTTCCCCTTCCCTTCCCTTTCCTTTCCCCTTCCCTTCCCTTTCCTTTCCCCTTTTCTCCTTCCCTTTCCCCTTTTCCTGTTTCCCCTTCTTCCCCTTCCCCTTCCCTTCCTTTTCCTTTCCCCTTTTCTCCTTCCCTTTCCCCTTTTTCTCCTTCCCCTTCTTCCCTTTCCCTTCCCCTTCTCTTCCTCTTCCCCCTTTCCCCTTCCTCCTCCTCCTCCTCCTCCTCCTTCCTCCTCCTCCTCCTCCTCCTCCTCCTCCTCCTCCTCCTCCTCTCTGTCTTTCATAATTTTTTCTGGGTGACGAGTTTGTCCATGTATGTCATTATGTACTCGGTCCTTAATCACTTGGTTGGATCATTCTGTGTTTCTGTGATAAAATAGCGCGATCAAAATCAACGTAACGAGGAAAGCTTATTTGGGCTTATGGTTCCAGAGGGAGGGTCCATAATGGTGGGGACAGCATGGTAGCATGACCAGGAAGCCAGCAGAGCACATTTTAACTACATACGAGAGAGAGAGAGAGAGAGAGAGAGAGAGAGAGAGAGAGAGAGAGAGAGAGAGAGAATATGCTGGAAGCAGGGTAGAGCTATAAACCCCCAAGCCTGCCTGCAGTGACGCATTTCCTCCAGCAAGACTGGACCTCCTAAAAGCACCATAGCCTCCCCAAATAGTGCCACTAACTGGGGACCAAGTATTCAGATCCATGAGCCTATGGGGGCATTTCTCATTCAAACTAATCCTGGAATACCCTCCCCAGTCTTTCTCTTCTTGAGAGTATTTATCTACCCTTTACTGTTTAATTTCTGTGTTCTCAGCAATTCTGCCCTGCACCCTTGTCTCTGCTGCCTTCCACAGCTCCCTGTATTTCCTATCTGATTGTTTTTCTTTGCTGGTAGCTGGAGGATCCCCGCCCCGGACCCCCAAGCTGCCATTATGGGCCCTGGTTTGTTCTCAGCTATATTCAGCTTTCATCACTAATGACTATGCTTGAAAATTCAGCCCCTCCAGTTGTTTCCTTTTCATTACCACCAGAGTGTCCAATCTTCGACGCCTTCTGGTTTCTTCCTAGTAGTTTTTAGTAGCACAATGTGCGAGGCTGCATTCCCTTTCAGTATTTATTGCGGGGGCCAGATATTATTTTGTAACCTCTGGGGATATTAGCTTTCCTTTGGTTAGAGATGTGTCCGTGGAATAGAAGGCCACTGAGCACTGGCTGACGCCTGCTTTTGTATACCAGCATTGGAAAAGAGGAGCCCCCAGTACAGTCATAAGGACTGGCCTCTGTCCTGTGTTTAAAGTGTTTTCTATCTCAGTGTTTATCACTGACTCCCAGCTTTTACCAGAGGGCAGGAACAGAATCTCCAGTGCCTGCAGGTCCACCAGCACGGTTAGTCCACTTCGGGGATCCCTGTGAGGCTTCTATGGATATATCACTTTTCCCTTTTCTATTCTAGCCACAAATGCGCGAGTGTAGAGACTAAATGGAGATAGCTACCCGAGTGTCAATTTATTTGAGAGGCTCCTCAGAGGATTCCCACTCACACAGAGAGTTCCTGTATGTCCCCCCACACTGCATGCTAGAGACACTTGTATATGGTGCTGTGAGGTTAGGTTTCTAGGAGGCAGACAGGCCAGCCTATTTCTGCCTGTGGTCCATGTAAAACGTTCGTTACGTAAAATCTCTCTCTCTTGTTTGCTTCCTCATCCACCTGGGGCCCTCTAACGCAGCAAAATTCCACAAAATACTCACCAGGAGGAGCCTGTTGAAGAAGGCTGGCCCTTGGGATGACATAGTTGGTGCCCTCTTAAAGAGTTAGCAACCATGATTACATCCAGGAGACCGCCTCAAGATCTGGGCCCATTAACATTTTGTTAAAGGACTGGAAGAGGGTGAGTATTCGTGATAGTCAATGGTTTTTGGGGTGTGTGTGGGGGGGGGAAGTATAGCCACTGTGAGTTGTCCATGTTCCTGCCAATAAGCCGTTCACTCATATCCTAGGAGGTAAATTCCTTGGCACACTGTATTAGGTTACTTTTATATTGCTGTGATAAAACGCCATGATCAAGGCAACTGACAGAAGAAAGTGTCCAGTTTGGCTTACGGTTCTAGAGGATGAGTCCATTATGCCATGTCACGGGAGGTGGGTGGAAGCAAGCAGCAGACATGGCAACCGGAGAGGGAAACTGAGAGCTCACATCTTGAATCACAGGCACAGCGCAGAGAGCATGCGCTGGAAGAGATGTGAGGTTTGCACTCTCAAAGCCCCCCATGATATACTTCTTGTACCTCCTAGACCTTCCCGGACAGTGATACCAACTGGGGACCAAGTATTCAAATGAAGGAACCTGCTGTGAACACTTCTCACCCAAACCTCCACAGACACCACAGTGGACTGAAATGTAATTGGTTTCCTGTCTGCCATTGGTGCTCCCTCTGGGGCGAGAAGTTATTTATTCATAGGCCAGGACATTAGCCTCTGGGACCTGGGACCTGGTGCATTTTTGTTGCCTATAATGGTAACAGAAACTACTAAGCTTGAGGGTGATCAGCAGTAGACAGAAGGACTGGCCCAGCAGTAGACAGAAGAAAAGGACTGTTCCTAGGGTCTCACTTCTCATCTCTCCTCATTCTCAGACTTGATCATTACAGTCTGTGCTGTGGTGGGGAGCACATATCCAGGGGACCGTTAAGGGGGTATCTTCTGTTCCACTGTTTCCTGCTGCTCAGATCAGGGGTTGCCTCTGGCGTGGGCTCCATTACGGCTTAGAGAAGACTTAGAGTGGAAGGCTGCTGCTCTCAGACCTAGGAGGCCTCAGTGCCTGTTCACTTGATGTCCTGGTTGGTTGCTTCTGTGTTTCCACCTCAGAGTTCATCCTTGTTTGCTCTTCTGCAGCCTACAGCGGTGAGCCACTCTGCCGTCTTTCCCCTTCCTTTTGCTCTGAGGTAGATCTTCAGTGGTGGGAATACACCCAATCTGAACAAGCAGGGATAGCGGAAGGCAGTTAGAAAGGTTAAGACCCTGAGTGGGCCCTGGGGTCAGATGAGCTGACCCTCACTCCATGGCTCCCTCTGCATCTCCTACAGAGTGACCTCCCCCCACCCCATTTACTTGTGTGATTTATGTTTCAATGCCCAAAGAATAGAACAGAAGACACCCTTTCCTACAAGGAACATCATGGCTGGATTTTTTGAGGCTCAAGTACCACTCAACCAGGGAAGGCCTGGTTCCCAGTGCAGTTCTCCTGGGGTAATAAGCAAGTGTTTAGTCTTGGGTCTAGCCTAGGCTCTGGGGTCTGGGGACAGGGACAACCCATTTCCTTTGTTCCTTTCTCTCTCGCATACATGCAAAGACACACACATGTAGAGAGGTGTGGACAAGCATGTAGCCATTGACCCAAAGATATATACACAGGTATAATGTACATAAGCACACACAATTACATATACACACGCACATGCACAGACATATAGACACACATCATGATCTTGCACATACCACCTCCCTTTCCTGTTATAATTTGGCAGCACAAGGCTTCCTTGTCCCCTTTTGGCCTCTAAGGCCTTCGCTCATACCTTCCCAATGTCCACAGCATTGCTCAAATTACCTTGAATAAGTTCTTTTCACAGTTCCTTCTCAAGAGTGTATACCTGGCAAAATCTTATTTGTATCACAAAACCCAACGCCTATGGGACCCTGTGGAAGTTCCCCTGGACTTAGAAACCCAAGTTTATAACTCTATTTCAGCCCCAAGAGAAGGCAACAATCTCCTTATGGTCCCCTGCTGTCCTTGGCTTCTGTTCTGGTAGCAAGGTGGAGCCCTCTGGAGCTTTAAGAGTTTGTCCTGAGCACGGAGCCATTAACAAGGTCTCTGGTGTTGGGATTGGAGGACAGACTCTACACTCAGACACATGTGTGGTATTTGTTTTCTTTTTATGACCTGCACCTCTTTCTTGGCTTTGCAGACCTAAAGATCGTGACAACTCAGTGAGGCCTGAGCATGGGTTTATTTATTTCTCGTTAAAGCTCAGTGGCTGAAAATGAAGGTGCTTATTCTGACATTTAAATGGCATTTGGAAGAGTGCTAGTGGGCACCGGGTATCTCCTCATCACTGTAGACAGAGACTTGTATTTGTCTGTGGCCAACTCTTCAAGAGTGGTCCCCTCGTCGTAATGGTTTATTGATAGGTGCCCTGGCTCTTCTGGACCTCAAAGCCATGTTACCAGTGCTAAAGGATTCACACACACACACACACGCACGCACGCACGCACGCACGCACGCACGCACGCACGCACGCACGCACGCACGCACGGACACCAAAGGCATGCCATTCTCAGTTCCTGCCTGGTGGGGACTTGTGTTAGCCATGAAGCCCCCAACAAACTCACACCCTTGCCTTCATCACTGCTCTGGTAGAGAACACTTTACACCATGTCACCCTCCTTCCAGTGCATATGATGGCAGGGTCATCCAAGTGACCCATGAACCCCCTACAGATACCACACTGACTCTCGGCTCTCATAGGATCTTCAGACATGGTTCTTGGTCTTGGGAATCCCACCCCATGGCATCCTTTCCCGCCAGGTGGACCTACAGGTCCATCACGGGACTGTGTGGAGGTGGGATATTTTGCAGTCTACCACAGAATGTGGTTTGAGCAAAAAAGAAATTATTGAAAAAAAAAGATAAAGAGAGAAAAATGCCAGAAAGCATACAAAATCGACTCCGCTTTTTTTGTTATTAATTTTAACAGACATGAAATTACTCTGTCAATTTTCTATAAACATTTCAGATGCTAACTCTTTATTCTTTCACATCTCTCTACCAGCTCTAATAAACAGTTTGGAGGTAAGCTGTATCAAAGGGCATGCAGGAGAATCATGAAGGGGGCTTGAGACTCCCCAGGCCTGCAGCCACCCATCTCGCTGGCCCCAGGCTCCAGAAGCCATTAACTGATGTGTGATTTCCCTGGGCCAGTGCCTTTATCCCTGCCTGCTCGCTGTGGCTGGCCCACTTCCTGTAACAAAGATCTACAAATTCTTCAATCTGGAGGTATGCACCTCCCACCACAATGACAAACATCACCCGTAATGAAACCTGAGGGCAAAATCACCTTGAGATGTTCTTCATTGTTGAATAATACAATGTTCTACTTTCCCCATAGGTAACATTTTGCTTACCCACCTATGAGCCTATACAGCTGGGGGCTCATGAATAAAGCAACTGTCAACATTTAAGTCCAGGCCTGTGTAGAAACTATGTTTCTGTTAGTCTTGGTGAAGGCACTGCTGGACTTATTGTACTTCAATGCTTAGCTTTTGAAGAAAGAGCTGGATTTAGTTCCAAAGTGGCCTGCATAGAAAGATAAGTAACTCCCAGATCCATACAAATGCTTCTGGAATCTTCTCCCATTGACCACCGCTCTCCATCTCTCTGTTTGAAGTCATTTTACAAGATGTTAAGTCTTATCATCTCTTACTGGGACTCTAATTTGCATTTTAAGGTTATCTTTTCATGAACCTAAAACGGTGTGCTTCCTTCATGGGCCCCATGCCCATTCACCATGCCAACTACATCTTTGAGCTATCTTTTTCCTTTCTGTCTTTATTTTCTGGGCTCTAAAAATTCTGTCTGGTTTTATTTTGGGGCCCTTAAATTTCTAAAAGTTCTATATATCTACGTCTATATAAGACTTGATCATAAATCTTATTTCCCTCAATTTTTTCTATTTTTCTTACTTTCTTTCTCTCTTTTCTTTTTTCTTTTTTGTGTATAGTTTCTTTGTTTGTATATTTTTTTATTTGTTTGTTTTCAAGACAGCATTTCTCTCTGTAATGGTGAATTCACTTTGTAGACCAGTCTACCCTCAAATTCAAAGAGATCTACTTGCCTCTGCCTCCCAAGTCCTGGGATTAAAAGTATGTACCACCACATCCAGCCTATCTCCCATTTTCTTAATATTTCCTTTTGAAGAAGAAAAGATTTGCATTTCGATGCAATGGAATTTATCAGATTTGTTTTTGTGTGAGGGGCATGCCTTTGATGTTATATTTATGAGAAATAAGTCTTAACCAAGGTCATGGGTCTAAGCTTTCTCTGATGTCATTTTTGTGAGTTCTTGATTTTTATAGCTTTACTGTAAGGTGTGTGTGTACACACACACACACACACACACACACACACACACACACACACACGTGCACACACATACATTACCCCCAAAGCCAGCAGATCTGGTATTACAGGTAGCTGTGAGCCACTGTGTAGGTGCTGGGAATGAAAGTCAGGCCGTACGAAAGAGCAGCAGATACTCCTAACCCCTGAGCCATCTCTCCAGTTAGGTTCTGAATTCCTCGGATGTTGTTCTTTCTCAGAATTGTCTTTGGCTCCCTCATATACCTCACAGTTGGCTTTTGCTTTTTGCTGTGTTTTGTTTCGTATTGGGATGAATTCATCAGCATACAAAGAACAGTCTGCTGGCACCCTGAGTGCTGTGAAGCTTGCCCTCCTGGCTGTGCTGTGAGATCAAACAGCATCGAGGAATGACTTCCTCTTTATTTAAGTTTTTGCTTCTGCAGTTCTTTATTATTTTCTGTGCATAACCCCAGTACTTTTGCATATATTCCTGTTCTGTATCTTTTGGGGTGTGCATGGATACCACATATGGTGCTCACATGTGTGTGGGGCTATTTGTGCACATATGTGCACTTGTAAAGCCAGAAGTCAACATTGAAGGCCATCTGTTTTTGATACAGGGTTTCTCACTAAGCCTAAGATTTACAAGTTTGGTTAGATAGACAACACCTCTCTCCCCTCAGAATCCTCCTCTATCTGTCTCCCCAGCACTGGGATTATGAATGGATGATGTCTGTTTTTGTGTGGGTGCACAGGATCTGAATGCCAGTCCATATATATGTGTGTGTGCATATATATATATATATATATATATATATATATATATGTCTGTGTATATGTATGTATATATATATATTTATTTATTTATTCATTTATTTTGTATAAGATAAGGATGTGTGGTGGGGGTCATTATTCTCTTTCTGGCATGGGACATGTGATTTCCCAGGAATCAAACTCAGGTTACCAGGCACAGCAGCAAGCACCTTTGCCTGCTGATCTGTGTCCTTAACCCCTTTCAAATATTTCATTTATTGATTCTCTTTGCAAAGGAATTTTCTAGTTTTATTGTCAGTGACTCATGATCTCCCGGCCATCACTTCTTATCGTATTCTACCTGTGTGCATCACCACCACTGGCATGGAGTAAAAACGTAGAGTCCAGGTAAATGTGGACTTGTGTCTTGTGATATTGCTGAATATTTTCACTTTGTTTTTTAAGTGTTCATCAGCCTTCCCTAGATGTAAGATATATTGTCTACAAATTCAATAAATAAAGAAAAATAAGTGGAAGTGAAAGGCTGCGTGACCTTTTCTCGTGGCCATTTCTGAAGATAATCACACTGCATCTTTCAGGGTGAGGGAACTGCATCATTTAGGATGCAGCGGGTTGAATGGCCCGCCAGCAAATGAAGACTTCAATGGCAGCAAAGGCAGGTTCTTTCCCCTTGCATTCTGAATGTTCACAAGGAAGAGAAAATATCACCTGCTATTGAGGAATAATTAATTACAGAATAATTAATTGTGTGAGATTGGTGTTATTCGTGATTATTATCCTCAGTAAAATATTACAGAGCTGAAAGGAATACCTTACAACCCTTTTTATTGTGCCAGAAAACATGATAGAATCCTTACTGCTAAACTATTAATTGGCTTTTGTGTTTAGAGACAGGCTGCCATGTAGCCCAGGCTAGACTTGAAATCACGGATGTAGTTGAGGCTCACCCTTGAACTTCTGGTCTTCTTTCTCCATCTTCTAAATTCAGGGATTATAGGTGAGGACCACTCTGTCTTGCTTACTAACTGCATTAAATTAGAAATGGATAAGAAAATACCCAAATAGTTAGTAATTATGGCAACACACAAATAATCCGTGATTCAGAGAAGAAATCGCCATGAAGACCAGGGGGGAAAACCCCACATTGAGTTAAATGAAAACAAAAGCACGATGAATTAAAATACATGAGCTGTGGTTTAAATAAAGCTTAGGAAGAAATTTATAAATTTAAATGCATAATTAGGAAGGAAGAAAGTTTAAAGTTAATGATCTACCTTAAGAGTCAAGAAAAAAAAAAAAGGAGCAAATTAGTCCCAAAGAAGAGAGAATAATAAAAATAATAAAGGGGCGAACAGAATTAAATGAAATAGAAAACCTGCAATTAAGAACTTAACAAAGGGAGCAGGGTTCTTTGAAAAGGCTAATGGGATTCCTAAAACCTTGGAAAGAAGGAGTGTAAAGGGCGCACGTACACATACACTAGCCACAGGCACAGGAGATCTGCTGGGGGCAGGACCAAGGCAAGGGGCCCTTAGTAGGAGCCACCAAGGGATCTGCAGATGTAAAAGATATAATAATGGATATTAAGAAGAGCCGGGAATTTTTGCAACTCAGGTGCACTTGACAAATCCATATATATATATATATATATATATATGTATATATATATGCATATGTATATGTATATACATACACACACATATATTATCTCTCTCTCTATCTATCTATCTATCTATCTATCTATCTATCTATCTATCTATCTATCTATCTATCTATCTATATATATATAAAACTTAGCCATGTGAGACAACACAGAAAATATGATGAGTTCTGTATACTCATTGAACTGATAGTTAAATCAGTTAAACAGGCAATAGAAAGGCTGTGTCCAGTTTGCTTACATGATTGGCATTGAAGCAGGAAATGAGGCCAATCTTGAGAGAGAGAGAGAGAGAGAGAGAGAGAGAGAGAGAGAGAGAGAATAGCCATTTCTTAAGTCCATAATTCCACAACAATGCTGATGGTAAAACCTAGTAAAATATTTACAAATAAAATACCAGGTCTATGCTCTTATTACTGTGAACCTAGAGATCCTAGGCAGGGCTCCTAAAGTCTGCAGTCACTTATAGGCAGTCGGTGTGCAGCAAGGAGCTGGGATGTCTCCATTTGAGAAGCTGATGGATTGTGTGAGTTACCATAGGAACAGAGAGCATGGGTGGACCTTCACAGCCAGCCCCTCCCTCAAAGAACCCTGAGCAGAAAAAGGCAAGTCTGTAGCACCTTTTCCTGTTACACTGGGAGTTCTAGTGAAGGCCAGGAAACAAAAAGGTATAAATGACATAAACATTTTTAAAGGAAATAAAATGTTAACACAAAATAGTAGGTTATTTTATTTATTTATTTATTTATTTATTTATTTATTTATTTATTTATTCACTTTACATCCAGATCGCTCTCCCAACCCAGTGTCCCTCCTCTCCTCTTAGTCCTACTCTTATAAATCCTTCCCCACTTACTCTTTCCCATTCTCTGAGGAGAAGGGGAAACCTACTTTGGGACATCCAGTTACCATAGGCCTCAGCTCATCTCCCACTGAGGCCCAACTGAGTCCAATTAGAGGAAGGGGATCCAATGACAGGCAATGGAGTCAGAGACATCTCCCCCAACCCTGGCTCCAACTGTTAGGGGACCTACACAAAGACCAAGCTACACATCTGTTATAAATGTGTAGAGGTTCCCAGGTCCAGTCCCTGAATGCTTTTTGGTCTTGTGGAGAACTTGACCCCTCCAGGTTGCTCAATTCTATCTCCCACTATTCCACAAGACACTTGGAGCTCTGCCTGATGTTTGGCTGTGGGTCTCTGCATCTGTTTCCATCTGCTGTTGGGTGAAGACTCTTGGTTTTGCTGCAGAAAACAGATCAGTATAAAAATCTTTCTTATATAATGACAGCAATGCAGAAATTAGGGATAATAATAACGTCAAGGAAGCACTTAAATACAATTTTGCTGAATGCTGCACATGACCTTCTGTATTTAAAAACGAAGGCCTGTGTTCTGATGTCAAAGAAGAGGTGTGTGACTGGGGAGGTGTACAATGTTCATAGATTGGATCGCTCAATATTGACCAATCAAGTTCCCCCTGAGGCTCTACAGACTGAACACAATTCTATAAAAAAAAAAAAAGGCCCAGGCTTGTTTTTAACTAATAGTCATAAGATGAGTTTAAGGTTCCTATGTTCATGTGATATTTGAAATATTAAAGACAAAAGGCAGTCTGATAATTCGATTCATAATGGATCTCAGTGCTTGCTAGAAAGTCCCACAAAGAAGGACAATGTGCCGGCAGTGGCCATTTAGAACGGAGATCAATGGAAGTAAGAGTCCAAATTGTCTTAGACCTAAAAGGCAATTGATTTTTGACACAGACATTGAGGCAATTCGATGGAGAGAGGGAAGCCTCTTGCAGAAGAAATGCTCAGACCAGACATCCATTTAGAGAAGAAAATCAACTCCTCTTTCACAAAATTAATTGAGATGATAGTTTTCCATGTTTAAAAAAAAATCTATGGCCATAAAGCTTTTAAAGGAAGACTAAAGGAAGCAATTTCAGTTTGGGAGCAGGCAAAGGTCTCGGAGGAAAAAAAACAGAGCAATAACCGGAAGGGAAAATAAATTGACCATTCGAGCTTCCTCAAAATTAAAAGCTTCTTTGTTCGCATCAAAAGACACCATTAAGAAAATGGAAAGGGGAAAGCCAAGGACTGGGAGAAAGTATTGGTCATCCAGGACAGCTCAGCAATAAAAACCTTTGCTCTAGGATGGATGGCCTGAGTATACAGGCTCCACATAGAATCCAGGGACATCTGGTTGGACAAGCAGAGGGCAAGCATAGAGGAGCTGGGAAGAGCTATAGATGTAAACAAAAAAGTACAGTGTTTTCTGTCAGAGGGTTAAATAAGATAAACCCTTTGAAAAAACTATAAAGACAACACTTGGCAGACATTCAAACCCTCTAGTGGCAACACTTCTTAAAATCAAGGTCATATCCTGTTCTCAAAATCTGTTCTCAGCATTTCCACTCTGAGTCAGCCATCCGCATAAGAGTGCGGGACCAAGGTTAGACCATTTAAAGTGAGGCATGGGACCCCCTAGGCCTTAGGAATGACAGCCCAGTGGGACCCACGCTGGGTGTGCTTGTCTGCTTCTTTATGCATGTTGTCATTCACTCCTGTGCACAGAAGTAAAGCTTTTGCTTTGCTGAGATGCTCTGCATTATGGAGTTATTTTCTAGGGACCCTCAAACCCTTTGTACCAGTGACAACCACATGGCAAAAGATGCCTGGTGGATAAGAACAAGGAAAAGGAGGTAAACATGTCATTAGTTACAGAAACACAGATTTGACACAATAAAATATCCCCCGTGGCAGTTTGATTGAGAATTGCCCACATAGGCTCATAGGTTTGAATGCTTGGTTGACAGTGAGTGAAACTGTTTGGGAAGGATTAGTAGGTGTGGTCCTGTTGGAATAGGAGCAGCTTTTTTGGAGATGCATTACTGGGTGTGGTCTTTGAGATTTCAAGAGCCCATGTCAGGCCCTGTCTCACTCACCATCTGTCTGTAATTTGGAGATGAGATGTGAGACCTCAGCTACTTTCTCAGTACCATGATTGCCCAGCTTTATCACAAGGATATTATATCCCGAGGCTTTGAGGAAGATAAAAACTGTGGATAGTCTGGGGTATCATTTATTCATAGCAAGCTTACAGTCCTATCAACTTTGATTTTAAGTTTCCCCTTGATACTATAGCCAATCCTCCTACATCCCTTTTACAGAAGCTCCCCTAAATCACCCGTCGTACTTACTTCAACTCAGGGTGACCTTGCTATTTCTAAAGCCATGAGAAAAGTGGAAGATTTGATTTTTCTCCCCAGGATCAAGTCAGTGGATTCCTGTTGAAAACAGTGGGTCTTTGGAAGAACATTTATGTAAATTGTAAAGAGTTTCTTCCCTCCATGGCAAAGTAGGAGCCTCCACTGCTTATCCTTGTGCTCTCAGCTACACTGTCCTCTTAGCAGAGGTGGGGGGGGGGCATGTATAAGTGCTTGGTATTTTCTCATCTGCATTCTGCTGTTTCATTCTTGTCAAGTTGACATACCTGGAAAGGGGGGATCTCGATCAAGGAATTGCCTCTATCCGATTGGCCTGTGGCTATTTCTGTAGGGCATTTTCTTGATTGCTGATTGATTTGGGGGCCTAGTCTACTGTGGGCAGCGGTACCAATAAGCAGGTGGGTTTGGGCTGTATCTGAAAGTTTGCTGAGCAAACCAGGAGGAGAAAGCCAATAGGCAGCATTTCTCCAAGGGCTCTGATTGAGTTCCTGCCTTGAGTTCCTGTCCTGACTTCTCTATGATGGACTCTGAGTTATGAGCTAAATAACTCATCTCATCATTTTCATCTCCCAGATCGCCTTCGTTCATGGTGTTTATCCCAGCAACAGAAGACAAACTAATATCTGTATGTTGGGAAGTAAGAATCTGTGAACACTTCTCCTTTTGTTGTAGCATGGACTTTTATATAAATATTAATTCATTTTGCATTGAATAGGAGACACATACTTATGATTGCTTCAATTTTTCTCCCATTTTCCTACATTTCCTATTGGTACCCTTTTCTCCATGGCAACATTGAAAACAGGCCACCGAAATCTTACTGTGACCATAAAAGACTTGAGACTCTAGACAGTGCCCTCAAGAGGTCCTACATCTTTCTTCTTGTGGTCTTTTGGGCATTGCTCCCAGCTGCTGTATCAACATGGTGAGGCAGGGGACTTACCTGATGGGCAGGTTGCCATAAACACTCTTCTAGCCTGGCCAAATCTTCCCTAGTGTAGTACAGTCTCAGGCTGTCTTTACCAGGCTGCCCTTTCTCTCCCTCTGTAGTTGTCTGTCTGTCTCCCTCCTTTCTCACTTTGTGTCTCATAGGCCTTTGCTCACTGACCCTCTTGTGTGTCCAATCCCATCCTGGCCTGGTCTCCAGCACAGCCATGTGTACCTGTCTGTATCTGTGTATTCTATTCATCCTCTTCCTCCTTCCTAACTTTGCTTTCTTATTTCTCCACCTCGTCGCTACCCCCATTACCCTACAGCTTTTCTTCTGTCTTCCCCAAACTTTTCTCTTTGACCCTTGCTTGTCTTTCTGTAGAATTTGCTTTCCCGAGAATCGGAAATCAAACTGTGCACAGAATGGAACATGGCCTATCTGATTACAGAGAAGGGTTGACAACCTCCACTCTTCAAGCCAGGATCAATAAACACGTGTTTAATTAGGAGCCTCGTGACCATGAAGATGTGGAGAGCTGGTGGATGATGTCTAAAGATAAGGACCATCTGTGTGCACTTGTTCTTATATACAAAACTCCAGAGGAAGAAAGCTGTACAGAAAAGCATCTTGGACCAGAAGACTCATTCGGATATCTGCAAAAGAGCTGCTGTGAATGGTTGGACTCTCATTAGTAAAAGTGTTCATGTCCAAAACTGAATGAAGTTGAAGATAGAACATGTTTAATTGCAAAACCAACCCACAAAGAAAGTCCGTTCTCACAAGCAGGATGTGTTTTGTCTGTCAACTCCTGGGAACCTAAGTCCACATCCACTGGGAATGCATAGATGTTGCCACTATAATTGACATTATGTACCTAAGAGTGGCCGTGACAAAATTCCTCCTGCCAGGATGCCTCAAATACAGAAACAACAGCACAGATAAAAGTCATAATGTGACAAGTGAAGTCCGCTGGCTGTGATCAAAGCCAATGGCTCAAGTTGGTCTACCAGAAGTCCCGGCACACATAGGAACAAAGGTCGGTGTTTTCAGAGAGAAATGTGATATCTCAACAGCCAAGATGCTACCTTTCAAAGTGTTTGTGGATGTCTTGCCTGATGCAATAAGACAAGGGGAAAAAAGATACATTATAAAGGAGAGCATTTTAGACTAAGCTTGCAAGGACATGCATTAGAAATACCAGTACACTTGTAATACGTTTTACCATGAAAGTTCTCAGAGGAGAAGCTGGATAGGAGACCAGCAAAAAAAAACAAAACAAAAGTTTTCTAATATGAAAATCACAACTTTATGTACACACACACACACACACACACACACACACACACACGTGCACACATATGTACACACTCACACATTTGACCTAAGAAAGGTTGCCACCAAGATTGTCTACTTTCTTCCATGCCTCTTTCCTCCCTGTGGCAGTTTGGATGAGAAATGCCTGCCCCTACTCCTGCCTCCAATAGAGTCAGGCATTTGGATTCTTGGTTCCCAATTGGCGGTGCTGTTGGGGAGGCTCAGAGGATGTGGTCTTGCTGGAGGAGGTATGTCGTTGGAGGCAGGCTTTGAGAGTTTAAAGATTTGCACCATTTCAAGTTTGCTCTCTTTGTTTAGTGCTTGTGGTTCAAAATGCGAGCCCCAGCTTCTTGCTTATGCCACCATGCCTTTGCTCCACCACCACAGACTCTAACTCTCTAGAACTATAAGCCTTAATAAACCCTTTCTTCCATAATTTCCCTTGATCATGGTGTTCATCACAGCAACAGAGAATAAGGAATACACTCCCTCTCTCCACTAGTTCTTTATCTAGCTTCTAAGAGAATAGGTGTGAGGTCCCTTGGAGATACACCGAGAACAAAGTGACAAAAACAAAAAAGGGAAACTTGTCCACAGGGATCTTCTCCATCAGTGGAGAAACCAGACAGCTGGGTGGTAAATACGCAGGACAGTGACGTTTGCTACTTTGAAACAGTAAGACGAGTGATGGGGAGGGATAAACGAACACTTGGAGAGAACATGATGCCTCTGGGGCTTCAGACCCCAGAAGAACCTCATTCCATATGGGTTCTGACTTGGGACTTACTTTGCTGTGAATGTAATATGCATCCTGTAGAAACCTGACTTTGGACTACAGTGTGGCTTCTGACTCATCCTCTTCTGCAATTCTGGGCAGAGGCATCTCCCCACAGCTCCCAGTCAGCCCAGTGATCTCCAAGGCAAACAGCTGACAGAACTGTGCATAGCACACTATGGAGGCAGGACTTTAAGATCACACAGACACACACAGACACACACAGACACACACAGACACAGACACACACACACACACGCTCAAGCTTTGCTCCGTGTGAAACAAATCCAGTCTTCTCCTGGCTGCCTTCAGATCCAGGTGTAGAACTCCCAGCTCCTTCTTCAGCACCATGCCTGCCTGCACGCCACCATGCTTCCTGCCATGACAATAATGGACTAAACCTCTGAAAGTGTAAGCCAGTCCCAATGAAAGGTTGGTTTTTGTTTGTTTGTTTTTTGTGTTTTGTTTTTTAAATAAGATTTACCATGGTCACAATGTCTCTTTATGGCAAAAAAACCCTGACTAGGGCATCTACTGAACTTCCTATTAGACAAAGCAGAATAATATCCTTGCTGGGGACCCAGTGACTCAGGGGGTCTCACTCCGGGGTCTTTCTGCTATACCCTGCTCAGTCTACATTAACCTTGACTGTGCGGCTTTTTCTCAAACACTGGGCACATTGTTCATTAAACCATCCCACAGTCCTACTCCTCTGTATAGAATGTTCTTCACGGCTCACTAGGTCACTGCATTCCTGGCTCCACTTGAATTCCCCTTAGAAGAGAAGACATCCTTACGACCCTGTAAATGGACTTCCCTTATACATCAAGTTGGTAAATTGCCCATAAAGTCATCTATGGCTTCAGTGTTATCCTCTCCAGTCCAATAATATCTGTGTGCCGCTTGACAGATCGATTTTGGAGTTTGCATGGGAGAAAGTTTACAATGTAAAATTATTCAAGATCCAGCCCCCTCCCCTTCCCCTTCTTTGATTGGGAAAACCAAAGCTAGACAACAGCGGTCCTAGAAGATGTGAGTCTACAGTTGAAGTACTTAAAGTGGTGTGCTGTTGTCGCTATGGACTAAGGTAATTGAGTGAGTTAGACAGGAGAGGCATGATCCTGTAAATATCGGATCTTAGTTTACACAAGAGCCTCGAAGGAGGCAACCCAAATTCCAAGACGAGACAAAATGCCCAACCCATCCACAGCACCAACACCCAACCACATAAAGAAAAACAGACACAAAGGACAGGAGATATCAAGCACTAGGTGCCCGGTAGTGAAAAGATTAGAAGAAATCCAGGGAGTTTATCATAGCAGTTTAACATGTAAGTAAGTGTTGCAAACCGAAGTGTGGAATTTGTAAGCCACTAAGACACGAGATATGCGAGGAGGGTTGAGCTGATTAAAGGGAAATAAGCTTCTGTGAATAACAAGAAAGTATAGCACGAGCAGGAACAAAGCGGATGGTTCTAAGCGCAAGGCAACGCTGAGGCGGAGGATGTGGAAGAGGAGAGGTGCTACGATCTAATCCAAAAAGGGGAGCGAGCCAGCCGCGCAGCCCTGGGTTCCGCAACTGACTCAGAAACACACAGTCGTAGAAACAAATATAAAGAGAGATATCATGTCTACAGATTACAATGCTATTAAGACATCTGTGCCAGATGAACATGCAATTTTTTAACTTGGCAATGTCACTGATAAAACGTGAGCTCACATGCACATGGAGAGGTGCCTTGGAGAAAGAAGACCCCCCCCTCCGCCCACTCTCTCTCACCCCCATTCTCATACCTTGCCATTCCTGCCCAGTAAGAATGCACCACAGCACAGTCCCAGCTGCACCCTATGATGTAAAACCCTGCTGTGCTTGACAGAGGCATCATGGTGGCATTTGCCTTCTTCCGGTTTGCTCCACTGCATCTGTGATAATCACAGATAGTCCATGGGTAGAAGTCTTCTGCTGTGGAAGGTATTCCTTAGTCAGAGACTTCTAGAAGGAGATCATACCAACAAGTGTATTCTCAAACGTGTGCAAGGTGAGGAGGGCTAAGGCAGCACGGGTAGGGAAGACAGGTCCAAGGACACCAGCAGTGTTCCTCCCGGTGGGACTGCTTGCCTACAATGGGAGATAACCAATGCAGGCAAGCTTCCATCACATGGCGGGCTGCTCCGTCCTCTCTGGAATGGTCTATGTCAGGGCTCAGCCTTTGAATGGGCTCAACTAGGCAGAGTAGATGGCAGTGCATATCCAGGCCAGCCTCGCAGGGAGCCCTTGCACAGCTTCCTCTCCTGGTACCATGGCCACTTTATTCCTAAACTACTGAATAAGCCCTGCAGTTTCTGGGAGGGAAGTAGATCATAGATGGCATCATCCTGTCCACTTTGCCTTCCAGGAGTCCCTTGCAGGTGGCTGCCCTTTCGGTGGGCATCTCTTGAGATACAAACATCATCACGGTCTGTTTTCATTCCAAGACTTTGTTCCACAAACATCTTTGCGGTCAGTGGTCCCTGCACCTCGTTCTTTCCAAGCCATTAGCGAATGCCCACAGCTGAGAGGAGGCTCACGATGTTGGCCATCAGCCATCTCTCGCTTGGACACAGTGGAAACAAAACACACAGCTGGGACTCCTGGTCCCTGGGATGCTAGCCTTCCACTCCAGCCTTCAGGGCTGTTCATGGTTGGGCGTGTCACACAGAATGGGTACAGGCCTATAATCCCAGGGACTCCGAAGGCTGAGGCAGGGAGAAGAGAAGCTGAAGGCCAGCCTGGGCAATCACTGAGATGGAAAAATAAACCAGTGCACCAAGCATGTAGCTCGGCAGTAGCATACTTGCCTGGCATGTACAAGGTTCTAGCATCAATCTCTAGTATGACAAGGATAAAAGGTTTAGGGATAGAGAAATAGCTCAGTGATGAGAAGCACTGGCTGCTCATCCACAGAACCCAAGTATGGGTTCTAGTACCCACGGGGTAGCTCCCAACTACCTCTAACTGCAGCTCTGGATATCCTACACTTTGAGCCTTTTGGGCACTGTACTGTACTTATATGCACATAGGCACGTGCATGCACACACACACACACACACACACACACAATTAAAACCAATAAAATAAGTATGTAAAACAATTAAGTTAGGTTTTCCTCGGAAGCTGTAAGTGACCATGCACTTGAGTGGTTAATGACAGGTGGATACATGCTAAGCTGCCCGCACTTCGCAGAACCCCCAGCAGGATCTCCAAGATTCCTTCTGGTCTGACGGGAGGTGCAGCATAGCTGACTGTGTCCAACTATGGCTAGAGAACAAGAGAATGAGGGATTTTTCCAGGCTAACCAATCAGAGGGAGGTTCAGAAAGCTGCCACAAGGACATCATCGTCATCCAAGGAACAGGGGCAGGGCCTTGGAGCATCACGGCTGGTGCTGGAGTCCCAAGTTGCCCTTTGTGTTTGCAGCTCAAAGCCTAAGAGGCGGGAGGGTAGGTTTTTCGCTCCCTGCCCAGAGACAGCATATATAACCTAAAGGAATATATGAAGAGAGAATCAGGTCAGGCCAGTCCAGTCTTCCTCCTCGCAGCAAAGGGGACCCAGAAACCCTAAGCCCTCACTCTCTCACTCGCCTGGGGTAAAACAGGAAGAACCTGAGTGTATTGTGGCTTCTTCTGGAAGACACAAATGGATGCCTGTTGGCCCCGGACAGAGCGCTGAAGACAGACCAAACAAAACAACACAAAACAGCGATTCAACCCAAGTCTGGTGAAGTTGTAAAAAGACTAGTACTGGGGTCCTTACGGCGTGTTTAAGGATGTGGAGGAGGGTGAATGACTGAAGGCAGTTTTATCTCTGAGAAGCCCAACCCAGCTGGGTGACAGCTCAGGGCAGCTGCATCCCTTGAAGCCCCACAGACATCTCTCCTCTCCTCAACAATTGTCTCTGCTCATAAACCTTCCTGACCCTGTTTGTCCTGGAAGCCTCAAGGGCTTCCCTGGATTTCATTTACTTCCAGAGCCATGAGGATCTTTCTGGGATGGAACGTTTCAATTTAGAAATTGCTACCCAACAAGGAGTGAGTGCAGACAGGCGTGGTGGGGGCTGGGTGGGGATCCCTCCTGGACCCAGCTCTCTGGACCTCCCTACTGCAGTAACAGGACAATCACAGGCAAGCCAGGAGGCTGGGCCTGGAGTGTTGACAGAAAAGTGTTCACACCTGCTGCTGGATCCCCCAGCGCCAAAGAAAAGGTAATTTTCCATTTGTACTCCAAGAAAAGACTTCCAAATATGAGTGTTCTCATCCTAAATCGCCCTGCTTAATGCCTGCCACTGGGGACAAAATGAACAATCTGTTGGCCTGGTATTGCTGAGCCAAGGCAGTGGAGAGCCCATTAATACAGGAATAGGCTTGGAGGGGAAACTTCTACTTCCCAGAAGCCCCCATTGCTCCACAATTTGTTCTAAATGAGACCCTGCCCCCTCTCCAAGTGAGAGCCTGCCACAGAACTTGCTTGCTCAATAGATCTTCTATCCCACCAGGGTACCAGCAGGAAGGTAGGGGGGCCCCTTTCTCCTTCCTCACTTCCCCTAGGTCCAAGGAGTCCCGCAGAGGCTGGCTGAGTCCTTCTTCCCTGTTGCAGGGGCACAGCTTCTGAGCATTGCCACGGCTTAATTTGGATCTGAGTAATGTGCACTCTGTTTGTTGCAGGCATGAGTCACACTTAACTTACATTTAGGGACTGGAACACTGGAGAGCAGAAGCACAATTATCTGACTAGACAGTTCAGGTCAAGCCAGACAGGGAGGAGCAGGAGGCATGTCCAGAGCTGGGATGCAGCTGTCTGCCGTCAGAGAGACACTTGGAATGGGCCTTGGTACAAGGAAACGGGTCAGCCCTGTGTAAAAGGAACTCAGGGCGTCGTGGTTATGCAGGGCATTTTCTGCACCCATGTGGCCTTAGCAGCCAGCTGTGGCCTTAGCAGCCAGTGCACAGGGGAGGCTATTAATGCCTTGGGTGTGTTTCACTGCATCCCGGGGCTGCTTGATAGACACACATTTGATGGGTCATTTTTGCCCAGACTCTTTAAAAAACTTTTTTTATTGATTCTTTGTGAGTTTCACATCACGTACTCCAGTCCATTCATTTCTCCATCTCCTCATATCTGACTCCTCAAACACCACACACACACACACACACACACACACACACACACACACACACACGCACGCGCACGCACGCACGTGCGGCGAGCCTTGAATGTGTCACTTCCTTCGTGAGTCTCGCAGAGCCTTCTGCCTTCTTCTAGGATGGATTGCTACAGTTTGGAGAAAATACCCATGCAACAATAAGTCTTAGGGGAAGATGCCTGGTTACACCCCAGGCATGCTGTACTCCAGAGGTACCAGATCTGCTCACCCTTAGATGGGCACCATCCTCTCCCTCCTCTCTCTGTACTGTGCTTTGGAAATGTGAGGGCTTAGTCCCCAACTCAGGATGCTGGGAAATGATGAAAATTTTAAGAAATGGGATCTAATGGGAGGTCTTTAGGTCATTAGGGGACCCCCCCCCAACTCTATTCCTTTTATTCTCTGTGGCCTTCCAGCAACCAGGAGAGCCATTTCGCTCCAACACATGAATTTGGTGTGGTGTAATGCTTTGTCACAGGCCCAAGATGACAGGGCCATCATGAACTGCCCCCCCCCACGCGCAAAGGGTGGAAATAACTCTTTAAAAGTTGACGTGTTCAGGTACTTGTCACAGCACCAGGAAGCTCACTAACACTGTGTACCTGAGTGTGCTCTCCCCACAGGTAGGCAGATGAGGCTATCTTACTGCAGCAGAGTAAGTCCTCTTTCTCCGTCCTGTGCTCTTTAACCACTTTGCTTGGCTAAGGCTGGCACAAGCGACTCCCCACCCAAAGGACAACATAGGAAAAACATGACGTTACTTTAAGTGATATGATATCCTGAGTTTCTCCTCCGGGTGATGGGTAATTGAGAGAGAGAGCGCATGTGGAGTCCCTTCTCAGCATATTTTTCACAGGATGCCTGTGATTCTGAACACAAGATAGCGCTGTGGCCACCTAATCCCTGCTGTCATTCTGGTAGAGACCATGCCCCATTTTACTGCTGGCCCCATGAATACTATAAGGATGCTATATGAAGTATATGAGGGGCTTCACAAATCTAAAGGAACAGACGGAGCTGCACTATGAGCCATCTTGTCAGAAAGATACTAAGGAGGGAGATAAGATTTAGGAAGTGGTGATCTCAGAAGATCCCACTCAGCTAAGATTTTTATGCCTACAAAGGCAGACAGATTCCTGAGTTCAGGATCAGCCTGGGACAGGACAAGGTAAGGCCCAGAAGTGGCAGAAATGGAAATTTCAGCCTGGGGTCCCACCCGGCTACCTTCACATCTGAGCTTAACAGAGGCAGGCAGATCTCTGAATCCTTTTGCAATGTTAAAATGAGGGGTGGGGAAGGGGGGCTTGCTGTCTCCTAAGAATCAAAGGGCTGGGGTCATGGGATGCTGATTCGCAGGAAAATCAAAAGGAAAGCTGGAATTAAGTGACTCCATTGATATGTAAAATAAAAGACTGGGCTTAGATCTGCAAGAGATGAGAGAGAACTGCTTGGAGAACTATCTTGAGCAGGAGAGAGAGAGAGAGAGAGAGAGAGAGAGAGAGAGAGAGAGAGAGAGAGAGAGAGAGAGAGAGAGAGAGAGAGAGAGAGAAGAGAGCGCTGTTTGGAGATCTCCAGAGAAAGCAGAATAGAGA
Source organism: Rattus rattus (assembly GCF_011064425.1). Taxonomy (NCBI): domain Eukaryota; kingdom Metazoa; phylum Chordata; class Mammalia; order Rodentia; family Muridae; genus Rattus; species Rattus rattus. The sequence goes on from NC_046154.1 coordinate 256,237,909, forward strand.
GGAGAGTAACAATCTGGAAAGCCGTCTAGATCAGAACGTAGGCTGTCAGCTTGGACCCAGGATTTGACTTCAAATTCTTTACTTTTACTACTCCCAGTCACCCCTTCTCTCAGAACCCCCATCTTGGCCGAGGCTGGTCCTTGGCAGAATACATGAGCAGAGGCTCCCTCAAGGGTTTCACCAAGGAGCAAGCCTATATGTCCTGCCAGAGCAGGGGAGGGGGATCTCTGTGTCCCTTTATGCGACCCTTGTGAGAGGTAAGGCATCGGTTTAAGTGGCTTTGGGACCATGCTGGGCTGCTGTGAGTCATGGGGCATGGGGAGCTGATCCTGCATCCCTCCAAGCCCCACCTATTCTGGGTACTATATAGCTCTGTATCCCAATGCAAAAAGTATTTTTAAATGTACTGGGTGAGGAGAACAATTGTTATCCGGAAATAGTCTTGTATTGCTGTGAAAAGCTGTAGTTATTCTTCTGATCCTTCTCAGTACATCAAAGCTTTTGGCATCACACAAACCCTGGGGCGATGCATTTCACCCAGTCCCACAATATTCCCACCCCTCCCCCTGAGCTTTCCAATGCTGCCCTGGCCATCTGCAGGCCTGACTGATACCTGTGAATGGCTGGTTAGCACCAGGTGGATCTGACCGCATCCTCCTCCTTATCTTCCTTGGTTCATCACCTTCAGAGGCTCTAGGCAAGCATTGTTTATCATCCCTGCTTAAAGGGGACTCTCCCTCTACTGTGAACACCTACTGTTAACAAATACTGGCTTTTGACTTCAGCAGCAGCCATCTGGACTGTCTCACCCCACCCGGCCTGAGGGGAGTCTAGAGCTGCTCCACAGAGGATAGCACTGACCATCATCAATGCACTTGTGTGCTTAGAGCTGTTCCTGCCAAGTGCCAAGGGACTGGATACATCCCGAGAGACAGCAGAATCGAGCAAGGTACCCTGGAGTTTTGGGCTTACGGGGTCTTAAGTTAGAGCCCCTGCTTCATCCTTCCATCTGGGCTGCACGGAATCAACTTGGTTGTTCTAAGTCAAGCACATACTCTCTTCCCACCGAGTTGCTGCTTGGGATGCTGCTGAGACAAAAAAGCCTCTCGCAGACCCTGAATCCTCTGTTCTCCAGGTTCCAGGACTCCAGGCTTCAGGATGAACCAGCTCCTCTCTGAAGTTGCAGAAGGCCTCGGGTGAAACACCACAGCCTCTGATCCTCCAAGATTCCCTGCTCCCTGAGAGTCTGGACTTATCCCAGGGTCCTCTCTCTGCATGCCAGCTCTGCCCAAGGTCTGACTTACAGGCATAACCAGGACTTACTCTCACATTCAACTGTCTGTGTCTGAGCACACACAGAGGGACTCGTTCCTGCTTGCCTAGGAGGTAGGAAAATCTCTCCAGGCCTGTCACGTGGTCATCTCTGCTGCCAAGATTAAATTAGTATCTAGCTACTCATGGAAGGATGGTTTCCCCCCTTTCCTTCTTCCCTCTTTTCTCTCTCTTTCCCCTTCTTCTGCCTTCCCTCCTCCCTTCCCCCACTTTCTTCCTCCCCCTTCCCTTCCTCCCTCCATCTCTTACTCTCTCCCTTCTGTTGCATTTCCTCTTTATTTCCTTTCTCCCCTCTCTCTTTTCCCTCTTCCTTCCTCTTTACCCACCTCCCTTATTGCCCCACCCTTCCACTGTCTTTTTTCTTCTTCTTCTCCCTCCTCCCCTCCCTCTTCCTCCCCTCTTCCTCTCCCTCCCACTTTGCCTGCCTGAAGTCTTCCTTGCTTCTCTCTGTCCTCCATCTATCTTCTCTTTCGCTCTCTCTTCCTCTCTTCCTTCACTCTCCTCTCTCTCCTACTCTTTCTTCCTGTCCTCTCCCCACTTTTCTCTCTCTCCTTGCCCTTCCTCATGCCTCCCTCTACATTCAACAGCCTGGTGGCTTACTGATTGCAAATGCCTTTTTCCTGAAGCAAATAAATTTCCTTTGCTTCTCTCAATTCCCATTAATTGTGATTTATGTGAAGTGAAAAGTCTTCCATAGCAGCATGGGTGTTTGGAAACCCTAAATCACAGGAACAGCTGTTCCCGGAGCAGACACACACTCACCCCACCCCCATGGAGACACAGACACAGATACACACGTACAGTGGGGAGAGGGAGGGCAGAGGGGGAGAGGGAGAGGAAGGAAGAAGGAGAAACTTGCACATATGTCACTTGACCTATGAACAGCATGTTGGCTGCTACAAAGCATTTTCATAGTGGCAACTACACCCACACTCCATCTTCCCATAGGGAGGAGTAGGCCAGTGTTAATCTCATTTATTTTTATCTTTATATATATATATATATATATATATACACACACATATGCATATATATAATATGTATTATATATATACATATATATATATATATATTGTGTGTGTGTGTGTGTCACATGCATATAGGAGTCTGTAGTCAGAAGAGACCTCAGATCCTTTGGCATTGGAGTTACAGATGGTCGTGGATTACCATGGGTCCTGGGAACTGAACCTGAATCTTCTGCAAAAACAACAAATACTCTTAGCCATTGGGTCATCTCTCCAGTCATAATGCCATTTCTGAGTCAAGATAAAAGACCCCAGAGAACCAAGGGGAGTCCGCTTAAGCCTTCCCGGGCAGATGCTCCTCTGTCTGCAGGACACCAGGCCAAGAGCTACCAGGCCAAGAGTGAAGAGCAGCCATGTAGCCCAGCCTTTCTCCTGAATCTGCTTGTGTAATCAGCATGACTTCTGGCTAGGCATGTGCCTGCGTGTTCCAGTAAGCAGGGTGAGGAGTTGTTGGGAATTTGGAGGAAAGACCAAGGTTCACTCCAAGATGAGCAACTGTCCAGCCACAGGCTTGACTGATTAGATAAGCTCACGCCCTTCACACACAGACCCTGGGTTGTAGGTGTGAGTGGTCCCTTCATTGTCGAGCCTTCATTGGTATTTTCCCAGGTGGGCAGGGTTCCCAGCCAAGCTGACAGGTGAATCTGTCCAACCCCCAAGACCTCAGAACAGACTCTTGTCACAGGGCAGGGAATACTTAGTCATTGTTGGTTCTCATTAAGTATTATCAAGCGAAGTCTCTGTGTCTCCTGAATTGTATACTAGATGCGAGTAATTAGTTTATTGACACTGAGAGTCAAAGGCCAACTAAATTTAGTGTTGACTGGTGTCCCAAACTCACAAGAATTCACTGAGTCAGCAAGATGCTGTCTGTCTGTTGACTGGCTGAGGTCATCCATGATTCTGATTTCTAGGGTTCCATTATTTTATGAGTCTTCATATCAGACAGCAGGGACTCAAAGCCTACAGGATTCTAAACCTAGGTGAGGGCCTCCATGTGGAGCCATTTATTTATGTGGCCCACCTGGAAAGCACACAGCCACTAGGCTGCAGGCTCCTCAGTCAAGACGATGCCTTCTCTGCCATTAGGAGCAGGGGTTTGGCTGAAGAAGGCCCATTTCAACATAATACAATTTTTCACGGAGTGTGTGTTTGCACAAATAAATAAATGCCAGAGAACTGGGAGGCGAAAATTTGGTCTTTTCCGTTTGAAGACTTGTTCAGAGCAGATTCTTCAAATTATCTCAAGAGTCATCCCATACCGATGGATAGTTTTCTGATTTATCCTCACAAACACTTTTATGACTAACTTGCATGGCTAAAGTTCACATGACACAGACATATTCTAGAGCCACTGGATTTGTGGGGCAGGGATTGTTGACCTCAGTGAGTTAGTCTGCAGGAATTCGGAGTTCTGAAAGGACAGTCAGATGGCCCTGTGAGAACAGAAGGCTGTGTGGGAGAGTCCCTCACTGCTGTCAGATGTGGAGAATATGCTTTAATAACCAGGTGCCGGCTTCTTCCACTTGGCACGCCATCTTGTTTTTACCAGTTAATGCTTCTTAAGTGCAGCTCACATGCTTGAAACCTTTGCTGTTCAGACTCCATTTCTCCACTCAAGTCACGCTGTTGGCTCAACTCTCAGACTCTTTTCTCAGATGAATAGATGGACACCGTCCCTTCTGGGTGGCCCTTGAGTTCTCAATACTTGTCTGCCAAGCATTGGGGCCAGCATCTGTGTCTGTCTCCAGGACCTGGAGAGGATAAAAACACAAGGAGCTTCAGTGGTTCAGTTTGAACAGAAGAGGGCTGAGACCTTTAGAAACCATGCCCTTTTGTTAAGCACGGTGAGATTTGATGCTGTGCACACAGAACGCCTTGCATACAGCCACGCCATTTCTTTTTATCACTCTGGTGAAGGACGGCTCTGAGTGCTGAGACACTCAGCCATCTTCCTTCCTGGTGTTTTTGTCACTCACAGTATCTAGTGCGAGCACATGTGAGAAATATCAGGTCTTGTAAAGGTTTGATGCTGCCCAAAGGAAATAACTGCAGATCAGAGCTCCCGACCCCAAGAAGCTTTACTGAGAATGCCAGAAGAAATGACTTGATCAAAAATAAGGAATGGCTTGACACTGGGCAAACAGAAGGGTGACTAAGACTTATTATTTATCACTGAGGAAAAACTAGAGGCATTAGCACAATGTTTGAGAATTGAAGGGCTCTCTGCTTGGTAGGAGGAGATGCATTGAGTGATTCCTCCTGTCTCTTACCCTGGGTGAATCTCGGACTCTAGTTATCTAAAAGAAAAAATGGACGCTGGGAGAGCCTAGGGGTGACTCAGACTTGAGCAGTCTTGGGATCTGTCTTGGCACCGTCGTCTTTGTTTGCTTTTGGAGTAGAAACTCTCTCTCCGGTTGCTGGGGCTTTGGCCACTTGCCCTATGCAGCTCATTGTTGGGCAGAAAGGAGCGCAATGTCTCTCCGTGTCCCACATGAATCCAAGAAGTCCCAGAGAGGCTCACTGGAAGTTGACCCTGAACTGTGTCTCCAGGAGGAGAAAGCTATGTGATTGGTCAGCACTGGTTCCCTGGTCCCTGGGGCTTTGTATAGGGAGATGACACAATGGAGTTGTCAGTCCCGGCATAGCCACCCAGAGAAGAGCTCCTCAGTGGTTAAGAAGTCAGGACCACAGACAAAAGGGAAGGACTCCCATTTGCCTCACACAAGGCTCAACATCCCACACCCTGACAAGCTGAGAGTTAAAAACGGCACCAGCACACTATTTGTAAGGACAACACGTCTCTGCCCTTTGGGGTTTTGAATCCTGAAAGAAGAGACGGACGTGAAAAATCACTGAACTATGTGTACAGTCTTGTTTTAAAAATCTTCTGTGAGCAAAACTAAGTGAGGAAGAGAGCTATGAGAAGCTTGTGTGTAGCTAGAGTCTGCTGGCTGGGTAAGCATCGTTATTGCTCCAGGTTAGGAAGAACAGTGGGACCGGGGAGATAGATGGTATAGGCAGGTATTCCATATAAACAAGCAAACAAACAAACAAACAAATCTTACAGATGGGCACAACATTCCAACCCACTTTCATTATGAGCCTACCATAGCTGGTGAGTGGGCACCCAGCCCAGGATATGACTCTGTTATCCCTCTGGAATGGAACCATTTTGAAAATGTGACCTTTAAGGTAGCCACAGAAATGGCTGAGAGAGGATAGGCTTGGGCCTTGTTGAGAGCACCTCAAGGAGCTGGGGTGTCACTACTGTGCTATCTGGTCCAGTGGAATCATAAGGCTCTAGTGCTATGGCATGAGTTATGTGCTCTTTCTGTATTCCCAGGGATGGTGCTGATGGAGTGAAACATGTGGCAAACATAACATATCATCTCCAAAGGGGAAGGCAGGGGATTTCAGTCTAGGTAAAGCTTCAGTGGAGCAAATGACCTGGAGGTGTGGGTAACATGGTGACATTCTGGTCATGGTCATGGTTGTGGCTGCCCAGTAGAAGCCTATGGATAGATGAAGGTGACCCTAGAGCTTTGTGGAACACACATAATGGGCACCTTGGACCCTCCCCTTGGACAGTAATTAGTAACAAAGGAGTGAAAATCAAAGTGGGTACAGCCAGTTTAATTCATAGAGAGCAACTCAACAAAAGCATCTGAGGGTGTGCACTGGCACGGGGGGGCCTTTTAGGAGCCTATCATGAAAGATTGTGGGGGGAGATAAGTGGACAATCTCAAATATTTTCATTTCTGATTCAACAGATCAGATGTTGGAACATAACAAGAAAGGATCACTAGAGAGAACAGAGGGATAGCTGCTGAAAGGTGAATCCTAGTTCCATATTCCCCAATGAACTCATTATAATTACCATCGTCACTACTGTCATTGCCTTCATCCCAATCATTGCTATCACCGTTGTCATGGCTTTTGGTGCCATCATCACGTCTCTTTCCATTACCATCAACATCATCATCACCATCATCATCCCACCAGCATCATTATTCCCATCGCCACCATCGCTGTTGCCAACATCATCACCATCATTGTCATCATCTACGCCATCACCACCACCACTACATTATCATCATCAGCATCAGCATCTTCACTGTCGCCACCATTGTTAGAGGAGAAAGGTGTTTAGAAGAAAGGCTGGTGATCCTCGGAAGCAGACAGTTTAGCCCACATTTCCCTTTCATGTGCTACCAGGCATGGTCCTCCAGAATCCACTTCTACTTTCTCTCTTGACATTTCATCCTTTCCCTTTGACAAATTCAAACCTTGTCGGTCAGCATCTAAAGGCCTCTGTAGCTTGGGTCTTGCTTTTAAGTTCAAAAACTAGCATTTGCAACAGCCAATTAGAAAAACCAACTTGGGAATATCCAAGTAGCACCTCTGGTATCTAGCAGTCTCTAGGAGCTTTGTTCAAACCTGTGTTCTTCTTCCCAGAAAATGGAGTCCCACCATAGATCCTCTAGCCACACCATCAATGACCACATTCTGGGCCTTTTTTCTTCCCAGTCTCTACCGTGTTATTATTCTTCCTCATAACCATGCTGATGCCTTGTTCTAGCTATTATGACTTTAAGGCTGGCCTTCTAAATTCCCTGGTTTACTGATACAATACTTAGTCTGGCCATCATAATTTCAACAAAACAGCCAGATGACCTTTTAAAAATATAGTTGGACAGTCCTGATCATGCTATTCTGGTATCGGCATCCTTAAAGACTTCTCATTTCTCCTCAGTGAAATCCCAGTTGGACTCTGACTCATTTAGCAACTCTTCTATATTTTTCTCTGGATGATGGTGGCCTTAGGGTGACCATATATCTCCCTGATGATTTGGGGTGTGCCTACTTGATACTGTCAGCGCCTGCTATTTTAACTGCCTCCCATGCCTCTCTTCACCTTCCTTAGGACCTTAGGACTCTGTTGTCTTCAGAAGAATGTCTGACCTTCTAGATGTATGTGGACCCTTGGAATACCCCTGCCTAGAAGCCTTTATTAAAGGTAATTGCAATGATCAATGTTAGGTACATGTGTAGTTGAAATCTTTCTGTGGTTCGAAACTTAGTAAAAATGTGGATACCCCGTGACCTTTGTTACTACTAAATTCATCATTTAAAAAAATTGTGACTGGGAGGCTGGAAGGATGGCTCAGTGGGTAGGAGCAGTTGCTGTACTAGCAAGAGGACCTGAATTAGATGTTTTTGTCTTAATAGGTATATTTAATCTTATTTAAATATTATGCAACAAACATATGTGCCAAAACATTATATAACATTCCCACATATTATATGTCTTATATCTTCATCTATCAGTTAATTTTTTTCCTGAAATATATGCATTTACAGATGTAAAGTAGAAGTAAAAATGGTAAGAGGGTAACTAAGCAACTTTTGATTGGGTTTGAAGCCTGTTTCATGAGATGAAACCCATGCTTGGCAAGGATAATGAGGCCAAAAATGTGTGACTAACTAGGTCACAGGTCCCAAGGAAAAATCTGCTACATTCTGCTAAATAGATGAGTTAATACAACCTAGATAAGTGAAGGCTTCACTTTTCATCAAAGAAACTTCTCCTTATTACCCCTGGCTGCATGTACCAGTAACGTCAGCATTGGGAGCAGAGACAGATGTCTCTGAGGAGCTCTTCCCATAGCCAACTAAATGGAAATGATGGGTTTCAGTTCAAAAGAGACCCTGTTTGAAAGAAACAAGGTAAGGAATGAAAGAGGAAGACACCTGATGTCCTCTTGTATACACAGTGTGTGTGTGTGTGTGTGTGTGTGTGTGTGTGTGTGTGTGTGTGTGTATGTGACTGTGTGTGTGTGACGTGACAAGACATATGGTGGAAAGAAGCCACATGCAATTAAGGCGGACAAGGTCCTAGAATTTTCTCTGGAGTGATAAAAACCCGATTCAAGGATTAGCTAAAAGAGAAGGAAGACAAAGGGGGACATAGAATGATAAAATACATGTAACTGATGTGAAAGAATCCAAGAAAATAATTTAATCATCAACAACGTGTTGAGAACAGATACAAAACAGACAATCCAAATCTATTAGGGACCACATCCTAAGTGCATGATTTCTTCGAATGTGAAAAGGTGTAGGTAAAAAGTGAAAAGCAGGAAAACACAAAGTCTGTCAACAAATGCTGCTAGAGCCAAACCAGTGTTAATGAGGAACGTGGGGTTCGGGGCAAGAAATGCATTAGAAATGCAAAGACACGGGTTTAACAATGGCAAAAGCATCGTGCATGAACAGGACACCCAGCATCGTAGTGCCTGGGGATGCTACTTCAAAACGAGCAGAGCAGTACTCAGAGGTGCACCACAGAGGGAAATGGAACAGAATCATTTCAGTAACAGCAATATCTTCTTGTATGCATCACAGTGGGAGCACGGACCAGACTGCAGACAACTCAAACCAGAGAAAGCAGTGTGGGCCAACACTGTCCAAAGACACTGTCTCGACTGCAGCACACGCATTGTTCCTGAGGACATGTGGGCCATTTGCCAAACTTCCCTTCAGCTGGAATGAAAACCAATTATGAGCTCTCCAGTGAACTGGAGTGGGGGGGGTGGTTTGAGTAGATTTTTAACCAGTCAAATCAAGGAAGCAGTCAGTAATAAGAACATGAGTATACTATTCCAAATACCTGGAAATTAAACAAAATTAATTTAAAATGACAAATTCTGAGAGATGAATCATATATGTTGACCTGAACAATTATAAAAATCAACTATATTCATGTTTACAGGAGCTATGTCTGTGTTAGGAAAGGAGTCTGGGTCTCATAGATGCACATCTTTATCCGTAGCCACCAAACTTGAAATAACTGTGAGTTATTGTTGGTTACTCCCGTAACATTTATGCCATTACTGTACCAGCGGGCATGTCTCGCCAGGAGAGTCATTTCTGTAGCTCGCAGGTTTTACATCTGGATCTGAGTGATGGTTACTTTTCTTTCCTGGTAGCACGCACAGCATCTCCTAGCACTTACAAAGATAGGCGTGGTGATGCTGCTTCCAGGTCCGTACCTGTTTGGTATCTTAATGTCCTGTGACTCCTGTGTGTGTGGTGTCTGCAGCAATCAGATCTCATTGTCAGGTTCTGGCGGGGAATTAAGAACAATGACAATATTCTGTAATGTTTAGGCCCACAGCCAAAAGTGTGTGTGTGTGTGTGTGTGTGTGTGTGTGTGTGTGACAGAGATAGAGATAGATAGATAGATAGATAGATAGATAGATAGATAGATAGATAGATAGGAGGGAGGGGGGAGAGGGAGGGAGGGAGGAGGGAGGGAGGGGAGAGGGAGGGAGGAGAGAGAGAATGAAGAGGGTTCTTAGGGAAGCATGGAGTGGATCCGGGGGCAGTTGGAGGAGAGAGTGAATATAGTTGAAATATGTAGTATGAAATCCTCAAAGAATGAACACAAGCACATAAATAAAATGTAACACATTTGAAATATGCTCAACTATGAGTAAAATTTAGACCTAGATTATAAGCTGCTAAGGAAGAAGTTAACAGAAGAAATCACAGAAAATTTATAAAGGATTTGCCTCAAAACACTTAAGCCTCTGAAGACTAAGAAAAAAAAAATAAAATTAAAATTCACTCATGGTGTAGACACATTGAATTAAATCTTTGATTTAAGTATCATTCACCCGTACTTCACAGAAATGGGAGGTGATGTGATTCAGAAATGCGCGTGGTGTAGATAGGTCATAACTCAGAAGTCTCCGGCACAGACATCAGATGATACAACCAATTTGTGAGGAAGACACTTGGGTACCCAAGACCTGATGGCCCCCTGTGACCTTGGGAGCAAACACAGATTCCTCTGAGCTCCCTACACCCACTCCTCTGTTGTGGTGGGGGGCCAGAGTTCTCATGCATCAGGTTCTATGCATAGGACTGACTGCCCTGCGCAAATAACACCTCTCAGAAATGCTGTTCTGCTGAGTAGTGCGAGCAATTCCCAGGGTTCAAAATTCCAAAATTTGTTTCTACAGACAGAGATTAGAAAACAGAATATTGTGAAATTAAGTTTAAGCCTCAGAAGGTTTCAGCACCACCAGGGCCATTCTGGAAATCTCATTCATTGTCACCAAACTCCATTTTCAACAGGATCTAGACAAGGGCTAATGGCAAGTAAAAACTCCAGTTATCTCTGACTTGAACTAAATAGAATCTCCCAGACAGTGAGCCCCTGGGAGGTATTTGTGAAATATTTGAAAGGCTTCCATGCTGGCTCTGATAGCCCCATGAAGTAGATACTGCAGAGAATGCTGCTTTATTTTGTGTGGATCGAGCAGAGATTGGCTCTATGGCTTTAAGCACGTGGTACATGTGCCCAACTCTGGCCCAGGTCAACCATAGAGATCTGCACATTTAACAAAGCTGGATGACATGTGAGCCAAGTATGTAGCGTCCATGGGATGAAGGGAAATGCAGAGTGGCTTCTGCGTTCCTACTTCCCAGTGCTCATGGCCTCCAGTGCTCTCCTGCCTTTGCATATGCAGTGCTCCCAACAAGCAGAAATGAGCAAGGTGAAGGATAGCTGTTTCTTGATGTGCTGTCTTGTTATACAAGTCTCCATCTTGTCACCAGACTTCAGGTCTTTTCTTTACTTGGCTGACTGTAGAAATTCTGATGAGCCCTGTTTGTATAGGTGATGAGTATGGCTGGCTTCTAAGGCTTCCGGTGACTCCCAAATTATAGTTAGAAGCTACATGCTTGACTGAGTCACAGGACACACATTCTGCCAATGTCCTGAGGGGATTAGAAGCAGATCCTCCAGCATCCAGCATCCAGATGAGAATCTAGCAGTGTCGGACATGTTGACTGCAGACTTTCAAAACCTTGAGCTGAGGCCTGAGCTTGAATCCAGAGTCACCTAAGCTGATAAGTGTGTGTTAAGTTTGCATACAATAACAGATAAGGAATGTCAAGATGGTGCAACAAAGTATGGGAGATACAGGGGGTGCAGAACTGCCTGTCTCACTGAGCGACATGAGGATTGGACAGCAGAGGATTAGACCAAAAGATGGACAGGATCAGAGTGTGGAGAGACACTTGGCTCAGACTGGGCATGTAGCGTAGATGGTAGAGAGCTTGCCTACCATGCTTGAGATCTTGGCTTCAATCCCCAGCACTACGTACATCAAGCATGGTGGCCTAAATCTGTAGTGGATAGGGATAGGAGAATCAGAAGTTCAAGGTCATTCTTGCTTACATCATGATTTCAAGACCATTCTGGGAATACATGAGACCCTCTCCAGATTTTTTAAAAAAGGAAATGAAAGAGTAATGTATGTCTACATTCTCCTCAGAATGATACTACAAGTCAGGCCAGAGATGTAGGTGAGAGGGACCAGATGGAACAAGGGAAGCCAAGTTACTGGGAAGTCAATACTGGGGTTTTGGTTCACTTGCAGCCCCAGAAACCATCTGCCTTCATGGCTTACACAAACAGGCCTTTCTACAGAAGAGCCAAGCGAGGCTGAGTATCTGTGGTATGCTGTCAAGAAGACCTGTGAAATAGAATGTCACAGCAAGGGCAAGTTGGTGCTTGGTGACACACTGGGCTTGGGGTGTAGGAGGAGGAAATGAATGGTGAGCTTGGATTCTTGACTCATTCCCCTGAAGGGTTGTGCTTGTCACTGCCATAGTGAATTGAATTGGAGAGAGGAATCGAGGACTCTCCAGTAGTTATCCCATTGGAGACAGCAGCCAGATAGACCTATCATCATTTGAGTCTAGAGCCTGGTGTGTACCATGAACCCAACTCAAGTGTGGGATGGCAGAGAAGAGCTTCTCCTCACGGCGAGAGAGGCCATTGTCCATATAGGAGTGGACAATGCCCCTGGGCTCTCCAGATGCCTTGAAATAAGGTGGATTCTCTTCAGCCTCAAGCCAGGGTTGGAAGTGGAGACGTCTCATGTATACTGAACATAAAATACTTAGTTATTGTTCTGAGTGGGAGAAAGGGTGACATCCATGGGCCACAGCAATCACTATAAACCTCTGGATGTGGGTAGATATGCATCATGAGCCCTTCTCCACCCTGAGTCTGCTCCTGACATTAGATTAGGAAGTCCATGAGAATCAGAGTGCTAGAGGTAAGGGATGCTTCTCCAAGGCAGGGGAAGGAAAGTGAAAATGATGGTCCTCTCGCCAAGGGCTTTGCATACTCTTAAATGCAAGGAGACGTGTACCTTTAAATCCAGATCCTCAAATCCATCACAGACTGTCAAAGTGCCTCTGTGTTCAAAGTCTGTTCCCATCAGATGCTGCTGAAAATAGCCCGGTGCTGACCAGTCGCAGCTCTTATATAAGATTTAGTGCTGTCTTTAGCCCACACCTGTCAGGAATGCGATGTGACAGGCTGTGTTGGAGCAGCTCCGGATGATGGATTTCTAGCGAAATGAGAGGTGACTCTGTGAGCACACGGGGACACACCTTGGCAGGCAAGCTTAACCGTCAGAATGTTGGTCGTGCAGATGAGGCCCCCACAGTTCCCCTTGGATGTCTTCTGGGGTCTTATATGTGCTGTCATAGCCTTGGCTGCCTTTGCAATGGGCCAGCAGCAGGAATTACAGGCTCAGAGACCTGCATCAGAACAAGTTCTAGGTACACACATTGGTACCACAGCCATTTTCTGTACCGGACCATACCACAACCTCAGGATGATACAGTCTTCTCGTACCGTGAAAATGGCCAGGGTCAGAGCATATGGAAACTCATATTCCTCACTAACCAGGAGAGACTCTGAATCCTCTCTAACTCAAAGACATCAGGAGCCAGGGCTGGCAACAGGCCAAGCCCTTTTGGGCATTTCTGATTCCTTTCAAGGCCCTATCTCTGCTCACCCTCACCTGGGAGTCCTTCCAGGGCCATCTCCAGGCCACATGGCAGAATCCAAAGCCAACAACTTAGTTTGACCTACCCTCACAGTTGCAGACGTAAATCTCAGGCATTCATACCCACCCATCCCTCTTTTCTATAGGGAATGCAGCATGTACTAGAGATACCTATACCTATACCTATACCTATACCTATACCTATATCTATATCTATATCTATATCTATCTTATCTATATCTATATCTATATCTAGTTACATTATATCACTTTCCCTTTTGCCTTTCCCCCACTGTAGTCACTCCCATTGTCAAGTTGATAGCGTATTTTTCCTTGAAAAAATAATACATACACACAAATATATATTTTACAAATATGTGAGCGTCACCTTGCCCTTACCTAGTATTACCTGAAAAGAACCTCAGCGGAAGAATCTCAAGCTCAGGTTAGCCTATCAGCAGGCTAATGGGACATTGGTCTTGATTGTTAATGGAGCCAGCACACTGTAAGCGGCACCATTCCCTAGTTTGGGGCCCTGGGCATTATAGGAGATGAGCGGAGAGAGAGAGAGTTGAGTACTAAGCAGACAGACAGCAAGCAAGGATGCATTTATTCTCCCTTTGCACATGGGTGTGGATACGGCATGACTAACTGCTCCAGTTCCTGCCTTGTCCCTGAAGTGATGGACCATAGCCTGGAATTGTAAGTCAAGTAAACCCTATCTTTCATGAGTTGCTTTTGGTCAGCAACTTACCACAGCAACGGGAAGCCGCCTAGGGCATGATCTGAGTGTGACCCACAGAGAACGCCTGACAGCCCAGGTAATACTGGGGCTTGGTATCTCGTGTGTTATCTGAAACAGGCTAAACCTTGCAAATTAGGCACCCTATGGATTAGCGATAATTGATAGTAAAATGAACAGTGTTCTCAATCAGAGTCATCCTAGGCTCCTGTCTTCCAACACACGTCTTCTACCTCTTCTGTCAAAAGTGAGTTCATCACGTACTGCACATGTAATGTCTGCAGTTTTAACTTGTGTGCTTGTGAGACACAGTATATCTCTCTTCATGATTTTGTGACAGAAGATTCTGTGTTATCTAGATTTCACTGGTCTTAACCCTTTCTTTACTCAGGCAGAAACTTTGACCTTTCACCTACAGGATGCCCTCAATGGCTTCCCATCCTGGCCATCGGGAGCAGTAAACAGGATATTTGGTTTGTGCTCCTCTCCTCAGCTATGGAGCATGGTTATGTGGGGCTTTATCACGTGACCCAGAAGAGTACAGAATTTTTAATGTGTGAATTATTCATTTTGGATTCTTTCATTTCATAGTGCCAAACCAGACACAGGTGATGTGCAGGTAGCCCGAACCTCAGAAAGCATCTGTACTGGGGAGGAGCTGCAGCCCAGTGCGAGAAGAAGTACTCCACTACTCTGAGCTGGCTCAGTGCGTCTCCCTACCCTGAGGACCAGCCACATGCACGCCAAACATGATCATCTTGCAGGCTGCAGTGTTAATCGTGAGCTTTTCTTCTCCCTCATCCTGGCCACATTCCACCCCTAGCTTCCTGGGTGCTCCCCTGACCTCTTACCCCTAGTTATGTACTGAGAGGCCCTGAGTACAGTTGATACCTCTGAACCTTCATTTTCTCACCAGAGGCGATGGTTTCAGGATTGCGTGGTGTGGTTAGGATACCCCAGTAGTAACCCCGTGAGTCATGTCTGTAATCTGTCCTGTCCGTTCCCTTTGTGCTCATTCCTGCTTCAGGATGTGGCTTGAAGCGCCTTCCCAGAGGCTGTCCATCTCCCACTCCGGGACACTTTGCTGCTTTATTCATTACGGGTATCCGCAGTGGTTTCATCTTGATTGTCAACCAGAAAGGGATGTACAATCACCATGGAAACAAATCTCTGTGCGTGGCTGTGAGACATTATCTAAATTGGGTTAAATGTACCACCCTGTGGCCTGGGGGCTTGGACTGAATCAAAAAGAGAAAGTGAGCTGAGCACCAGCGTTTGTCTCTGTTTCCTGACCATGGATGACTCTGTGGGAGTGCTGCCTCGGGCTACTGAAGCTGGGCCTTTCCCCACCAAGGTGGGCGGTGCCCTGGAACTCTGAGAGGTAGTGAATCTTTTGTCCTTAAGTTACCATGATGGGTACTTTGTCCCAGTAGCAGCTAAAAACAAAACAAAACAAATAAAACAAAGTAACGCTGAACAAAGAAACAAACAAAAAGTCATAATACAGAAAATTTGTGCTGAGCTGTGGGACCATCACTGTAGAAAACTTGAGGATGATTCTAAGGTCCCCAGAGCTGGTCTGTGGGAAGGATGTGACAAATTTGGAACTTTAAGCTAGAAAAGCCCTTTGAATCCTATAAGCAGAGATTCACGGAAGACAAGAATGATCCGAGGAATGTGGCTGGCAGAGGCCTGGCTCATGAAGCCAGGACAAAGACACTAGAAGGAACCAGACTAGGTAACTTGGCAAGCTTTGTTCTGGATACAGACCTGGCTGCATTCTGTCCATTCCCTGAGAATTAAATTTAAATTTAAATTAAATCAAAATTGAAGTGTGAGTTTTAAAAGTAAATTAATGTAGTGGCTATTCCTGGTTGTCAACTTGACTATTTCTGGAGTGAAGTACAACCCAGAATTGGAAGGCTCACCTGTGATTTGAACTTGAGGCTGGGAGATACAAGCTCCTGACCTAGATCTTAGCATGGAGATCTTGAGGCAAAGTGGCTGTGAATCCTAGGAGCTGAAGGCAAGGAGATCTCTGAGTTCAAGGTCATCTGGGACAAAGCAAGTCCCAGATCCAGGTGTGGTGGTACACACCTTTAATCTGGGACACCTTCTTCTGGAGACCTACGTATGGACAAGGAAAGAAGGAAGACTCTTTCCTCCTGCCTGCCTGCCTCGTGGGACTGAGCCACTGCTAGATCCTTGGACTTCCATTCATAGCTGCTGCTGACCATGGTTGGGGATTGGACTACGGACTGTAAATCATCAACAAATTCCCTTACAATAGAGACTCCCCATACATTCTGTGACTCTAGAGAGCCCTGACTAATAATGCAATTGCTAAGGTGTTTAGCTCAGGAAATTTCAAGAGGGGAGAGCATTCAGGCTGGGGTATAGTTATCGCTCCTGGCACTGTCCAAGGTTACAGAGGGCAGAAAGATACAGAAAATGTGGCAAAGAGTTCAGGCAAGTTTAGAGTTGTAGCCCAGAGGTTGCAAAGGAGAAACTTCCTGTTTGCACTGCAACAGGAGAGTCCTTACTCCCAGAGGGGAAGGCCTCTTCCGGAGAAAGCTTCCACATCAGGAAATACAGGTTAGTTTGAAAGGAAGGAGAAGCTAAGCAGAGACTGTCTGTGAGCTGGGATGCAGCCTCCCTGGTGAGCTTTTCTGCCACTGATTTCACACTGGCTGCACTGGTTGCTTTGACTGAGATAAAAATACCCTGAGTAGAGCCACTGAAGGAAAAAAGGTTGTATTGTGGCTATCAATGGTACAGTCCATCATGGAGGGGTGGGGAACCTGGTGACAGAGATTGAGGCAGCTGGTCACAGTGCATTGTCCTCAGTAAAGTAGAGAGTTGAATGCTGGTGCTCAGGTGACATTTTTAAATTTTTTTTTAAAAAAATAAGGCCCAGGACTTAGAAGCATGGGCTGGTGTCACCATTCTCAGGGCAGGCATTCATCCCTAATTAACCTAAATTAAGTAAGTGATCCCTTACAGCATGCTCAGGGGCTTGTCATCATCTAAAGTCGGCAGCAGGGTTAGCCATCGTGTGGTCATGCCTCCTTGACCGTATTCCGGTGATACTTTTTCATAACGCTTACCATTTTGGCGTCCCTTTATGTCAATGTATACCCGTGTCTACGTCTGTCTGCCTGTGTTTGTATGCATCTCTGTCTGTGTCTGAATGTCTGTGTATGTACTTCTGCATGTCTATGTGTACCTATGGCTCTCTATGTGTGCGTGGGTATGTTTGTGTGTGTCTGCATGCATTTAATGTGTGGGTATGCGTCTCTCTGTGCATGCATGTGTCTAAGTGTATCTGTACATATGTCTTTCTGTGTGTGCATATGTCTTTGTGTATTTGTGTGTGTGACAGTGTGTATATGCATGTGTGACTGTGTGTGTCTGGATTTATGTCTCTCTTGTGTGCATGTGTCTCAGAATGTGTGTCTAGATATATTTGTATGTGTGTATGTGTAAGTGTATATGTCTGTGTCTATGTGGTTATGTTTGTGCATGTGTCTCAGTGGGTATATGTTTGGGCATGTCTAGATATATATCTCTCTGTGAGTATGTGTGTGCACTCATGCTCAAATGTGCCTTAGTGTGTGCATGTTTACATGTTCTTGGAGAAGAAACCAAGACCTTGACCATACTTGACAAGTGGTCTTATCAATGGACTCTATCTAATGAAGCTCATCCTATTCCATAACATATCTGAAAATGCAAATACATAGTATGTGGGGGAAATATATATATATATATATATATGTGTGTGTATATATATATATATGTACAATACATACATATGAACCTGTATAGTATGCACAACACATATGTGGCTCTCATTACTATACAGTATATATACACGCAAAACCAGGGATACATTTTTTTTCTTAGAGCCCATCATGAATATATTTCTAAGTTTACCTCTCTACCTACATCCACTTTGAAAGTGCACCCACCTCTCCACTGTGACATCCACCCCCATCACCCTTCACTGTGACATCCTACACTACCTTGCACTGTGACTTCCCATAGCTTGTCTCCCTCTGCACTGTGATGGTCAGCTTCTCCTCTCTCTACTTTGCCATTGAAGCCTCACTTTACCATGCATGACATCCATTCCTCCTCTCTCTGCCATGACACCCAATTCTTAGAGTGGTACCCAACCTTCCCTCTTCACACACCCTCTCCTCCTCTCTCCATGGTGACAGAAAATCTTGCCTCCCCTTTATACTCCAAGATCCAGAAGCAACTCACCTTTCTTTACGTGCCCTAGACTTCTCCACCACAGCAATGGAGGTGCCTGGCCCTTTTCTATCTCAAATGTGCCCCCTTTCATTCTACCTGTGTCCTGTGCCCTCCTCCCTGTGTCCTCTCTTTCAGGATGCAGTGTGAAGGCCAGGCTTGCAGCAGAATCCCCATCCACATTTCCACGTTTAGCTTCTGTGCAGAGCCCCGATCTCAGGATCTCAGCAGAGGTTCCTTAACAGTGAGTTTCGGAAACCCCAAAGCCTCCCAGGTTGAGCATCACCTGAGGAAGGCAGGCACCAGCTTGAAGCTTTTAGGAAGCACGAGTGGCTGACTGCAGTGGGAAGACCAGGCCTCACAGTGAGGTCTCCCTAGCAAGACTGAGGCCACACACCACCCTGCTCCCTGCATGTGCATTCCCAACCCAGGCTGCCTTGTCCTGGCCCCTGGGGATTATCTTACATCTGCCACTTCCCTGTGTCAACATGAAAGTTCTAATAAGGCAAAGCCCTTCATTCTGCTCTGATTTTTTATTAAATTCATCTCTTGTGATTTATTGATTTTCTTAAAAGAAAAGTAAATCCATTTCTCATTTTTTTCCCCCTCAGCTTATTACCAGACACTTGGGTCTGGGACACAAGAGCCAGAATTCTGTTAAAAGTGCTCAAAAAATGTTTCCCAAATCCAGATCAATAAAAACACACGACACCCTGTTTAATGTTACAAAGAACAAATGTAAAAGTTACATCAAAACCCACTGCCTGACTGGCCAGGTAGAGCAGCTCTGATGGGCTGCAGCACATGCTCAGGCGCTCTGGGTGGGAGATGGATGGGAGAGAAACTGGAAAGTCCAGGGTCAGTTCTGGACCTGGGCAAGGGGTCAGTGGACTATAGTCAGAAGAACAGAAAACTGAGCAGCAAACATTAGAGCCTGGAAATTCAGCAATAGACAAATAGAGAAGATTTGCAAAGCCAGTATGCTCCAGTGTTATGGAGGGTGGACCATTCCTATACCAGGCACTGCTTTTTACAGTCTAAACTCACCTGATCAGATCTTCCTATGTCCCATATTCAGAAGGTCCAGTTTCTCCAGGATCGACCTCCCCATGTCTGAGTTCCCCATGTCTTACCTTCCGTGAGTGACAGCAGCAGGCCTGGCTTCCCCAAGCCAGGATACCAGAGGCCTGATCTTTCCTAGGTAGGACCTTCTCAGGTCTGACATCCTCAGGATCAACTTCTTCCCAGGCCCCACCTCCAGGACTGAGGTCAGTGTCCCAAGGTCCTGAGTGTCCTTCTGAGTATTCCATGGGAAAAAGACTTCATTCTGGTTTAAGCATCTTCTTAGACTCAGAGTCCCAGATCTTTCCTGGTTTATGCTTGTGGACATCATCAGGTCCTTGAGACCCAAGGAACCATGAAGCTCAAGCCAGCATAGGAACCTAGCAAGGTTGAGTATAAACCTGGGTTTGCACAATGCTGGACCTAAAACCAAGATACATGGCGGGGGCGGTGCCATCTTCTGTACTCATTTACAGGCATGTGTGTCCAATCTTAAGATCAGAAGACATTGTCATCTACAGGATTCATAATTGAGAACCGTGCAATCTAGTCACAAAATAATTAAAAAACAAAAAAACCAGACAAACAAAAAACCAAACACCGCCCAGAATACATGTAGGCTTATCAATCTGTATTAAGTCACTTTTGTGGCTCTTCTGGGATGCATGGGTCTTGTAGCCTAAAGGTTAGATAGCCCTGGTAGAAGCTCCCAAATGCTTAGAGGCTGAGTGGACACCGTAAAGCAGATATTTTGTTGTCCACTGAAGGACACACAGAGGAAGATCTGAGCAGAAGAGTAGACTATTGGAAACTGAACTGACGAGTCTAAAGAAGGAATTGAAAGTGTGGGACTGCATTAAGCTCTCTGCATAGACAGCCTGGTGTCCTCCTTTCGTCAGAGCCTCACATCAGAAGGTGCACAGTGTCCAGGGTGAAAAATCTAGGTCCCTTGGCACAGGAACAACCGAACTATCTCAGATCTGGGAAAACAGTGGGCAGACATTGGTACCCAGAACACAATGCTCTTGGGATTACCTGACAGACTCGAAATAGCCGTTGGCAAACACAGCACAATCACACCGGAAGTCAACGAAAATTAGAAAACTGAACCTTAAGCTCTGGGGAATAAAAACTTGCACGAAATCAAAAGGCTCCAGAGCAGAAGGGAAGAGAACTCACAGAAAGGGCTGGGAAGGGAGTGTCCAGGAGGAAGGACCACATGACAAAGAGAAAGCCAGGGCCTGAGAGCAGGTGGAGTGCCCAGGGTTTGTGAGGTCTGACACAGCTTGAGAGAAGGAATGTGAAACTTAAAGAGAAAAACGAGTTCAAGAAGCGTTTGCTGAAAACTCACCAGGCTTGGGAAAATGCGAAAACTAACACAATCAATTCATCAAATCCCAGGGACAGTGAACAACACAAAGAAACACAGAGAAACTGCAGACCAGGAGATGCTCGGGGCGGCAGGGATGGGGTGGGGATGGGGGCGGGGGGCGGAGGGCTTGGAAAGTTGCATTCAGTGTCAGCTGTAGTCCCTGCAGGGATACAACAGCGCTCGAGCAGCTTCTCCGAAGCCACTGCGCAGGGAAGGAAGTGGTGCTGCACCTTTAAAAGCGCTGAGGGGAGAATTGTTACCTTGGAAATACATAGCCACAGGAAATACCTTTAGGAATAAAGATGAAACGGAACACTCTCAGCTGAAGGAAGCCCTGGTGTGTTAGTAGCACACGAATAAAACACCTGAGAGAATCGAGAGAGGAGGGCTCATTGGGGCTCAAAGTTTGAGGATGTGGGTGGGGCCAGGCATGGTGGTGGGACCCATTCTCGGCCCAGGAGCAGAGTCCTGGAGCTGCTCCCTTACACTTGGGCCTGGAAACAGAGGAGAGGGGTGGTTACCCCTCAATGTTTTCCTTTCTCATTTTACTAAATCTGGGATTCCAGCCCATAGAACGGTGCCACACTCATTCCCCGTCTCCCTGCCTCCCATAACCCTCTCTGGAATACTGTCACAGGGAGAACTAAGGCCTTCCTTATTAGTTCCCTAGGTGTTTCTTTTCTTTTTAAATTAAATTTATTATATCATTTTAGATATTCACTTTACATTGTACTCACTGCTCACCCCCCAGTCACACCCTCCCACAATCCATCTTCATCCTCTCCTCCCCTTCTCCTCTGATCCCGACCCCTGCCTGCCCACCGGGTATTTCCCCACCTTAGCACTTCAAGTCTCTGTGAGGTTAGGCTTTTCCTCTCCCACTGAGACCAGACAAGGCAGCCCAGTTAGAAGAGCATATCCCACAGACAGGCAACAGCTTTTGAGATAGCCCCGTTCTAGTTGTTCAGGATCCATCCACATGAAGACCAAGCTGTGAATTTGCTACATATGAGCGAGGAGACCTAGGTTCAGCGCATGTATGTTTTTTGGTTGGTGGGTCAGACTCTGAGAGCCCCAAGGGTCCAGGTTATTTGACTCTGTTGGTCTTCCTGTTGACTTTTTATCTTTTCTATCTTTCCAGGCCTGCAAACCTTCCTTCTATTCTTCCATAAGAGTTCCGAAGCTTCATCCGCTGTTTGGCTGTGACCTTAGCTATGACCCACTACATTGAGGATATGGAACCTGAAAAGTCCACCTCCCGTACGTAGCCAGGCAGGAACCTCAGTGGAGTAATCCAGACACGTACCCACCCACAAAACTTTCAACCCCAAATTTATCCTGTCTACAAGACATGCAGGCACAGGAGAGGAAGCAGAGGCTGAGGGAATGGCCAACCAATGCCTGGTCCAACTAGGGACCCAACCCATGAGCAAGCACCAATCCCTAACACTATTAATGATGCTCTGTTATGCTTGCAGACTTGTCCTCCAAGAGGCTCCGCCCAGCCCCTGGCTCAGACAGATACAGACACCCATACCCTAAATGTCTCTTAATCCAGTCAAATTGGCAATCAGAATTAAGCAGCCCACCTGAGAATTCAGCAGGGTCTACAGAAATGTTCCAGGAGATTCTCAAGGGGAAGGCTTTAGACTGAGGAGAAGAATGGGGAAGGAGACCTGGGCATTGAAATTAGAGAGAGAGAGGATCGCAGGAAGAGACATGAAGCATCATCAGGAGAAAACACACGTTTAAGGTCCTTTCTCATTTTACAGCCTTCAAAACATGCTTGATGCTGAGAGAACAGATACTGTGCCCTTGCCTGGTGCCATCCCCATGTGGGTGGCATAATAGGTAAGACAATGATCACAGGGGAACAGGGAGGGGACCCCGGAGGAGGCAAGTTTTCTGTGCTGAGCTCTGACCAGATGGCATCCTGTTTCTAAGGCGACTAAGAAGCTAGGTGTGCTGCATCCTCTTGTTCTCGGAATTAATCTGTGCAAAGCAACATCCCCAGAATCGCTGACTACAGAATACTAAAGATGTTCTAATAACCCCAAAGGAGGAAGGAGATGAAAAAATGAAGACCAGACAGAACAAACAGAAAAAAAAAAGTGGTGGAATCAAGCCCAAATATGACAATTAGAGAAAACCCAGGTCTCTATATATTATCAAATCTCTGTCTCTGTCTCTGTCTCTCTCTCTCTCTGTCTCTGTCTCTGTCTCTGTCTCTGTCTCTCTCTCTCTCTATATATATATATATAATAGAGAATATTGTCAGTACATTGAGACATGGATGTGGGGGTCACAGTGGGGGTCATATTATATAACAATATAATATATATGATATATATCATATATGTATATTTGATGATATATCATCAAAAACCCCCTCATTTATAAGAAATTGGTGTAAATATTACTCATAATGCCCTGAGGGAACTCACTTCAAATATGAACAGAGAAGGAGAGAGGGGGAAGAAGTTGCCACTCTGAGTACTGATCACAGAAATTGTGCTTATGCTACAAATATCAGATATGTGGACTTAATACAGGATATGTGAGAGTGTCGAGGAACAATAAACGAATAAATCCACCAGTGGGACACAGCAATGGCAGCAGCATCTGCCTCTAACAAAAGAGCTTCAGGGAACAGAAGCCGCAGAAACCAGGAGGAAGATGTGGATTCTTAGCTCCAGTAGGAGATGCCACGCTCCTGTTAGGAAGACGCTCGGCTGGCCCAGAGGTCTCGTTCAGTCCTCTTTCCTGTCTTAATGGAATTAAGCTCGACACCAACAGCAGAGTTATGAACAGACCCCTGGAAACTCATCAACACTGCTGAGGTGACAACTGGTCAAAGAGGAAGTCTTAAGGGAGTTTAGAAACAGTTTTAACTGAGTAACAGTGAACACAAAGTGTCTCAAATTTTGTGAGCTATAGTTGAAGCCTGGGAGGAAATCTAAGTCATCTAATGGTTTTGTTAGAAAAGATGAATGCTTTTGAACAAATACTCTTAAATTCACCTGAGAAACTGGAGGACGAGGAGCAGACTAAACATAAGGGAAAGTAAGAAAGATGACAGGGCAGGAGCAGAGGTCGGTAAGATGGAAACAGTAGCAGAAAAGTTCTCTGAGAAGATCAGCTCTGTTAGTGCAGGGCTCACAAGGGCAGTAGAGAAGGAAGCCATTATCACCTTGGAAACAAGGGCTTGTTTTCCTGCTTAATAAAAGAATGAGATAAGAAGAGAACTCCATACATGCAAGTAAATGGTACTCACGGAAAATGAACCACGTCCTTGAAACCCAGATTACCTAGAATTCACCCAAGATGAAAGAGAAAAACATTGGCAGTCATAGTGCCATCAAGGAAATGGATTCCAAGCTGAAGGAAAAATCCACCCAGTATTTAAGTCACCATTGGCATTGTAAGACATAAAAAAAAAAATGAAAAACTTCTTGTTTCATTTTATAAAGTAAGTAAGACCTGCATGGACACTTAATAAACTAGGTTGGGGGGAAGAAACAGGAGAAGGGGAAGAGGAGAGAGAGGGAGAGGGAGGGAGAGAAAGTGAACAGATAAAGGAGAAAGGAGGGGAAGGAAAGAAGTAAAGCAAGATGAAATTGTCAGTACTGCCCACCTCTGCAGCTCTACGGGACAAACTGCTGGATCTTGTCAACAAACTAACAATATATCATTGTCATCATCTACTGGAGTTTGTGGCAGGAATTCAGAACTGAGGCAACGGTAACAATATCATGAATAGCAATAGCTCTCTGAGAAACAATGTGCTACAATCATTGGACAAAACTCAAATCTATTTACAAGACAAAAAAGAAGTGAAACAAACTAAGAAGCAAAGGGTGTTGAAGGGTTATTTGTCTAAATGTACAGCTAAGGTGCTACCTAACAATGGCATAGTTACTTCTCCCTAAAACGGGAATGACTAAAATGTTCTCACTGCTCAGCCTCATTTGACATTATAAACAAACAAACAAACAAACAAACAAACAAACAAACAAACAACAATGACAGCAGCAACAACAACAACAACAAAACAGGCTGATTTTAACACTTTTGGTTGCCCATCTGAATTAAATGGTAAGACCCTATTACTGATGACACCACATGCCGGACATGGAGAAATCTAGAATGTACTGAGCAGCTTCTTCCCAAGCGACTGTTTTCATAATGCTGGAAGTTTCTGGGCAGGCTGCTGAAGGCAAACAGGCAGCCATGGTCTTATCCACAGCTAAGCCCTGAATGCTGTAATATCAACCCTGGCAGGCAAGATGTGCCCACGGATGTGATAATGAGTGATGTGAGGGTAACTGACTGCTTTCTGACTGGACTTGAGACCTGTTATATAGGAGGGAGTTTGTGTCTCCTACAGTATACATGGTCCACGGTTTAGTTTAGGGAGGTCTTAGGATCTGCAGTGGGGGATGCAAAGGTGGGGGAGATCTACTATTGTTTTACTAAGCAGACATGTGAAACCACCTTCCAAATAGTTGTTCATACCTACAGATTAGTGCTGCCTTTAGCCTTGGTCAGAGGACTTTTGTTTGGAGAGCAGCCGTTGCTGCTTTAAATGTTAAGAATGAGTGGCTGCTGAATGTTCTACCCTATACACTATACCCTATATCCCAAGTCAACATCACCCTCTCCAAGTCTCAGAGGACATAGCAGAGGAGGGGACGGAGAGGATTTAAGAGCCATAGGATGGAATGCTGTGAGACGCTGTCTTCTAGGCATGACACGGCCTCAGCAGTCGCAAACTCACAGCTGCTGCTGTTACCAGCCTAACAGTGAACCCCTCAACATTGCAACATGGGTGGGGGAGGGTCTCGGCAGAGCCCCACCCTCTCCTGAGGACCTCAGTGGCTCGCAATAGTAGGGTAGAGAGCTTGTTTTCTCTCGTGGTAAGTTACCTGAGCTCCTCCCATGCCCTTGTAAATAAACTCTGTGCATTGCAAAAACCAGGAAAAAAGTAGGAGGAGGATTTGTTGGGAAGCATAAGGGGGTTCAGCAGAGGTAGGAGGGGAGGATGGGAAATCAATGATGAGCGAGAGTGATCAAAGTACATTCTATGCATATATGGGATTGTATAAGAAGAAAACAGCGGAGTTTTTGTAAGACAAGACAATTTAAAAATTTATATGAGATGCCAAATAAATTAGATCAAAGCTCCATGAAAGGCAATAAAACCAGAATTTGTGTTGCCAGCCTGGGAGCCTGACTGGAAGGAACTGTCAACAAGGCAGTAGGAAGTGAGACTAGACGGCGGATTCCCTAGAAGGACCTGCGCAGAGACGGCACGAAGGTCTCATGCTTGTCTTAGAGGACAAAGGCCAAGGCTGTGGCAGTGTGGCAGAGTTCTAGCCTTTCATGCCTGAGGACTGAGGTTCAACTATCATTACCACAAGACAAAGAAACATAAGAAAACACACAGGAGAAAGAACCCACTTCTCAGCATAGGCAAGTGGACAGACAGCCTGTATCACAACAGCTCCCTGACTGTGCCATTCCACTGTCAAGGCAGTCTATAAGACCTCCAGCACGATGCAGCAGAAAGTCACTGTGACCAGGGCCCCGGGGAGGGGGCGATGTTGGGGCCACACTACTGGAGATTAAACATAATCCAACCTATAGAAGGAAAAAAAATGTCACCTGAAATCGTAGGAAGGACAATTGTTCTTGCAACAGTTGTGGCAAAGACATTGTTAAGAGAATGAAAAATAGAGCTCAGGTGACCCCCACTGTGACCCCCACATCTATGTCTCAAGTCCCTGACACCCCCGACTACTAACTACTGGTTCCTATAACTGAAAGTGTCCAAAGATGGTGTGTCTTCAGGTACAGGTTGATCACCTCTCTATTCATTTGTTCCATTTGATGGTTTGGTTTCATCCTAAAAGCAGCTCTCTCCACAGTGGAGTAAGATGGATACTGGTCACCACAAGGGCTAGTCTATCGGCTGTGGTAAGAGGCAGCTCATCTATAAGGAAACAAACCCTGCCCCGTCATTTGCCAGTCTCTGACATCACTGTATTTCCCAGGAATATTAAGTTCTTGTCCATGAACTGATGGACCAGGCTGAGGCAAGTGATCACCTCCGCAGTCTGACATGGGAGGAATGAGAAGGGGCTTGGTGGATGCCACCCTAGTGACAGAAGGTAGCTGCTGCCTCTGAGAGTGGCCATGGGTGGGGGTAGCCATGGCCCAACATGAGTTGGGCCAGGCCAGAGCTGGGATTGAGCCAGGGGTTGGGGTGGAGTCAGGGATGGGGTCAATGTAATGAGATTGAGCTGTGGCAGACCAAGGGGCAGGACCGGGCAATGGGGGCAACGTCTATCCCACTGTTGGCTTCAGAGAGCAGGGCCATCGTTGAGAGGACCGGCTGTGCTGTTTGGTGGACCACACCCAGCCTAGAACTAGCTGTGTCCCGAGACAGTTTCAATGATGCTCTTATCTGTGACACAGCATAGCACCGTGCTTCCTACCCTGTCACCTGAGTGGTAGGCGCTTTGATGGGATGAAGGGAGACAGCCCCTTGCAGGAGCTCCTTCTTGCTTTGCTGTTATCATCTGTGACTGCTCTCCTCTTCTTGCC
Organism: Rattus rattus; assembly: GCF_011064425.1. Lineage (NCBI taxonomy): Eukaryota > Metazoa > Chordata > Mammalia > Rodentia > Muridae > Rattus > Rattus rattus. Next base: position 256,265,185 of record NC_046154.1, read on the forward strand.
AAGTTACACAGCCAGAGCAAGAGCTCAGGAACTGTTGGCTGCTTGTATCGGAGACCCTTCCACACCCCCAGCTCCTCACGGCTGTTTTCACGTACATATCTCTGTCCTGCCCGAAAGGCTCCTATCCCCTTCTGTAAGTGAATGCTTGCTACTCTGCAGCAGCTGCCTGTGAGTGGCACACAAGCAATCCTTTCCATCTCTCTGTCTTCTCTTCTCTGATGCTCCAGAGACACCCAAGTGGGTACTAGAGAATGCTGTGTGGGTACCGTGCTATCTGAGATTTTGAACGTGTGAGGAGGCTAAGCCACAGTGTGGCTGACATCAGTTGCCAAGTGTGTTGGGCTCTCAGCCCTCGGTGGTAGGACCAGGAGCCATCTATTGTGAGTCTTGAAAGCTGGGCACAGGGCAAGACTTCATGTGGGATGCACAGCAGTTATATTAGGGCAGCTTCTAAGAGGTCCAGAGGCACACAAGTCAGTGTGAAGAACAGTGCCCCTCTGTACCTGAGCCTGCCTGTGGGTTTCTGGTGTCTCTGAGTCCATGGGCACACATGGGATACTATCTACTGAGCCCTGTTGGCCAAAGAGACACCAAATGTCCCCAGAAGTCCCTCACGAGGGCTAAATGGTTGCCTCAGCAAGGGAGGGATTTGTCAAAATGCTCTCCTTAGGGCACCTTGAAAGGAATTCCTTTTGAATTAATTATCACATGCTTTATTTCTGTCTGGCTGTATGCAGAGGAGTACTGGCTCCAGGGTTCTCTGACAGTTTCCAGATTCTACACCTGCTCGGACCAAGAGCACTGTGTAGCTTTTCAAGCTCCAAGCTCTTGGACTAAAAAGTAGGGGCATCGCAGCTTCCCCAAAATAAGATTGGAAGATGAAGAAAATAAAAATCAAACTTTTTTTTAAACAGTCCCCGGGAAATAAACACAGCTTAAAACCTCCTGTAAGCCTTTATATGGTGTTTTTAAAAGGCTAGAATCATCTGGTCTACCTCATGAATCCCAGCACTGCAGGTAGAAATCCAATAATAGTGGAGGGACAAATGAAGTGACTATGTTACAATGGGTTGAAAAAGTTTGTGGATGGCTTGTGTTCCAGGGAGCCTGGGAAGTCACAGGTCCTGCCTCTTCCTGGCTGGGTGATTCTCTACAGTGTAGCCAAGCAGACCTTTGCAGACATAAAGAGACCACCGTCCCATCTGCATGTCCCCTCACGTGCTCCCAGGGAGCTGACAGACGATCCCTGAGCAAGCACAGGCAGAGGAGAGCAGGCAGCCACACTGTCTAAGTGGGACTTTCCTGTACCCAAAGCCTAGGGATTGTGGCTTGAATGAAAGCTGAGCTTCCCCCTGGCAGAGTAACTGGAATTCTGTGAGCAGAAGGAGACATGAAGAGAGGATGCTATCCTCCCACAGAAAAGCGTCAAGAGCCCCCACAGATGGGGTGTGATAAGGAGCTTAGCCCAGATACTGCCGTTTGATCAAGTTGCCATCTGTGGGATTTGCCAACCGAGAGTGGGGCTGGGGATATCTCCCCGCTACAGCCTGGCCAGGGCTGTGCAGACATACTTTATCTGATCCTGGGGGAAATCACTTTCTGAGTAAGCCAGCCAAGATGGCTTCAGAAGACGGTCACCTCCCCACCGTAGGGAGGCCAGTGTGTCCCCTACCCCCTTCCTGAGAATAGGCGACTGTGGGCAGCATGCTAAACATCGTTCCGAGCCTTAGGGAATGCCCACAGAATTGCATGGAGAGATAGACACTGAATGCAAAGACAGGCTCTTCTGGGAGGAGGTGAGATGGGTCTCTATTCAGCACCATAGACAGCTCCCTGAGCCCAGAAAACTGAGTTACTCCATGTCCTAGAAATGCAAGCTGCTTTGTTCTCCAGTAGAGGCTGAGGCCATGTTTTTGCCTTTGTTGCTATATGTCAACCTTGGGGCATGGTCTCACGTCTTGCTTCAGGCCTAGAGGCAGCCCGCATGTCATTCTTCCACTCTTCCCAGCATGCATTGAGGCTGCACGTTGTAAGTGACATCCTGATAAGAGCGTTCCTTGCTCTCCTGCCTCTAGGTGTCTGAACAGGATGTGGCCTCCTCATATTTGCACTGTGACTCCTGGGGTGGGCTGGGCCTTGGGTACAGGACACGGGGGCAGATATCACTCAGGTGGAGAGACATTTAAATTACATGTACATTAAGTGAGGAGGGACCCTGTGACAGGTGTGTGCAGCATGGACAGTATCTGCTTATGGCAGGAGAAGCAGCTAGTTGCTGAATGGGAAGTGGCCAGGGGAATGAGCTACACTTAAGCATTTGGATTAATTCAGCAGTGGGAGAGGGAAAGGCAGTGCCTTAGATATTTGTGGTGTTGAGGTAGTTCAGTCATGCTGTCCAGTAACTGCACCTAGCATCAACTGCTTGTTTGAGATGCACCAAATGTCATTCCATGCTTTTCACATGAACAGAGCCATCCAATCTTATGTGCAATGTAACAGGATTATCAGTTACCATTTCACACATTAGAAATGACACGGGTGAGACTAGGGTCATGCGTTCAGAGAGTTGAGATCAGCTCACACATCTCAAGCTGGGAGCCAGGTTCTGGGTAAAGCAGCCTTGAAGCTGTATGTGGCCTCCGCTCCTACAGCAAGAGGGTGGTACTGATAGACCACATAAAACCTCATGAGGTAGTCCTGGTGGTGGAGGGCTTGGGGGAAAGGGACATATACCGGGGATGCAGAAGTAGTAGCGAATGATGATATTCAGAGGAAGTTGGAGGAGACTCTGGTGGCTTGGAGGAAAGGGACATTAATGAGACAGGTGTGTGGAGAGAAGCAGGGATGCTTAGAGGAAAGAATAGAAACACAAGTGTCTGAGATGTATGTGTGTGTGTGTGGGGGGGGGTGATTCCGCTTATAGGGAGCCTCAGGAGATACAGGGCGGGAAGCTTGCCTACCTAGAGATAGTGAAAGGGAGAGAAGGTGACCCCAGTGACGACTGCCTTGTTTCCAAGCTGAAGGGCTTCAAGGACCAAGAAATCTATGCTTGAGGCTGGATCACAACAGTGCCCATGGGCTTCAGTGACACCTTAGGGAACAGGAGAAGAAATATGGCTAAGATAGGGAATCAACCAGGTAACTCACTGTGAGACAAGGGACTACAAGGTTCTGATTGCATTGGACAGCAATTCCTCACATGTACAACGAGGGTGGGGGTATACAGAGTACAGGGAAATGATGGAGCTGGGAGATCAGAGGTGATGGCCAGGTTGGGTGGGATGTCTGTGACTGGAGACCTTGGGGAGTCAGGTCATTCTTCATGGTCCCCGAGGGTTAGGACACTGTGACTTTCTCTTCTGTAGAGAGTTCTAGGATAGGGAGGATCAAATGTAGATGATGTAGTGCAATGGGGCCATTTTCTACACTGCCCAGGTCACAGGTGGATACTGTCCCATAAGCCTCAAAGTGATAGTGGCACATGCATCAGGTCATAACATCCCCAATTTCCCTTTTGCATTTCCTACTGAGTGGTATCCTGGTGTCCCTTAGATATCCCCATGGCTAGAATTTTTGTACCTCTGGAATCTACCCACCACTGAACTTCCAGATCTCAGTGTCTCTCCCTAATGGAGTACCTTTTACTTGCCCTACAAAATCAGATGCCTCTTCTAACAATGACTTTCTTTACATGGGGAAGGAACATAGGTGCTGTTCCCTCCTGCAAGAACCTCTGAGGGGGCCCATATTTATTTTTTAAGGAAGGTGCCATAAAGTTGTTGGATGGCTTAAGCCAAGGACATGTGCCAACATACAGCCTGGATGCTAGAAATTCAAGGCTCATGGTGCTGGTCTTCTCCCTGTAATCTTGCATGATCATACTTGGACATGTCTGTTCTGTTGGTCCATCTTTGTCTCTCTGTTAGTGTGTCCCTCTGTGTGATGTATGTGTGCATGTATGGAGTATTTGTGTGTGCATGTACATATGTGAATGCAGGTATGTGCACACATTTAGGGTCCAGATCAACAACGTTGCATATTGGTCCTCCTCCTGGATAGTTTTTGTCAACTTCACATAAGCAAGAGTTATATGGGAAGATGGAAACTCAATTGAGAAAACATGTCTATTGGATTGAACTGTGGCACATCTATGGGAGTGTTTTCTTGATTAATGGTTGATGTGGAAGAGCTCGCCCACTATGGGTAGCACCATCCCTAGGCAAATGATTCTGGATTAGATACAAAACCAAGCTGAGCGAGTCATAAGGGGCAAACTGGTAAGCAGTGTTCCTCCATGGTTTGTGTTTTGGTTTCTGCCTCCAGGTTCCTGCCCTCAGCTTCTGACTTGACTTCACAATGGACTGTAAACCCTGAAGTTAAATAAATCCTTTTCTCCCTAAGTTGCTTTTGGTCACTGTCATAGTTACTTTCCAGAACAATGGAAACCTAACTAAGAGAGTCCTTGTCTTCTGCCTTCTTAGGGACAGAGTCTCCTTATTGATTTTCTGCTATATATTTCAGGATTATTGACTCAGGGATTCTCCTCTCTCTACCCCCCACCTCCACACAGGGGCAATGGCGCTGCAGTCCTCCACAGTATGCATCTAGTTTTGCATGAGCTCTGGGGATTTGAACTCATGCCTTCATGCTTGTGTGGCAGGGACTTTTAGCCATTGAGCCATCTCTCCAGCCCCTATATATGTTTTAGTCTCATTACATCATCCTTGCTACCCTCAGTCTACCCCACATCATCTCACTAGCTCACACCCTTCTTTAATGAGCAAAAGCATGATGAAGTTCTAGGGAGAGATCCCCAGCCTATGGAAGATACAAGTGAGCTCACTGCCCCCTTTATGGTGTGTTATGGTAATATGTGTCCTTAGTCCCACCAGCTTCTGTCCTGATTGCCTCATAAGAATTTAGAGACAAAAGCATCCTTCCTACGGACTGTCTCCTCCCACTCTTGCTCCTTACCAAAACCACTAAGCATCCAAGTATTTTCTTGAGACATATTGCAGTAGTGATGCTTCCAGGGACCCCCGTCTATGTGTCTTGAGTCCTTATTGATGAAGAAGTGTGGCAGGGAGAAGCAGGGGCTGGGGTGGGAGCCAGAAAACTGAGCCCTACCTCTGAGAGGGTGCAGGCCTGGACCTTCAATCATTAATTTACTTTATTAGCAGGTTTCACTAGACAAGCCAGATACATATGCTCCTTAACTCAAGGGATGATTCTCCTTCTGGTCCCATGGGAGGAAACACATCCCAGGGTTGACACAGACAGTATTTTGCGGGAGTTTTTAATGCTTTTCTGTATTAAACTTTTATAGCGTTTTGAAAAATTCAGGAAGGAACCTCAAACCCTGTGCTTTCTGTAGCCTTGGCTTGTTGGATTCAGCACAAAGCAGTGGTATCTAGGAGGTGGGTTTGAGGGGGAAAGGCCTGGGTTCAGATCTGACCCAACCTCAGGCAGGTTGCTCGTCTCCTAACCCCCTTGCGATTTCCAAACTCATACAATGAAGCGAAAGGGAGAATTTCATGAAGGTAGGTGCTGAGGCCCTAGAGGTCTCCAGCTCAGAGGTGTTGGAGACAGAGGAGGAGAGAGATGGAGGGTTCCCTGAAGATTCATTCAAGCCCTTGTCAAAAGGGTAGAAAGCATCCAATTTCTTCTTTATAGCCAGCTTTCTAGCCGCCCCTTCTAATTTTCTCTTCTCCCTTTCCCGTCTTCTGCCAGGGATGAGGTTGACTAGTTAGATGGAGGTGACCCAAGCCTGGCTCTCAGAGCCTCCAGAACCGTTAGGGAGAAGCCTCTGGACCAAAGTACCTAAACTAGGATAGTTGCTTCAGATACAACGAGGTAGTGCTCCAGTACCCCCAACAAATCAGAGTGGGCCCCGGGTCTCAGTAGAGGGCCCTGAGCCCTGTCCATGGATGAATGGGGCTGCGAGTGGAAAATATCTAGATGAGCAGTGTGTGCTTGCCAGGGTTTGGGTAAGTTGGGGTAAAACCTGGGCACTCTGATCTCAGATCTAGGTGGATGGTGTAATTACCAATAGAGCTAACAGCCAGAGGCTCCAGGGAAAGGGGTGAGGAGCCAGGGGGCTTAAGACCAGCCGTGTGACTCAGGCTTAGCTCCATGTACTCCCACAGGAGCACCGGGGTAGGGCAAGATAAGAGGTGAGCAGAGGTGGCAGAGGCAGCCGAGGCTGGACCATCACAGCATAATCTGACTCCCTCCTTGTAGGGCTTGTTCCCATATTAACGCTGAGGAAGCCTGGATGTGGCAATGTTTGGTCCCAAATTTACCGTAAAATGAAGCTCTGTAAGCCAAGATCTGGTGACTGGCATGTCGGCAGAGTTATCACTTACCACACTATGACTAGATGATGGGCTGAAGAGAAAGACAGAGGGAGCCAGCTGCAGAAACAGATTGGAATGGAGGGGACATAGGGAACACACTCACGGTCTTTCTGCCTTTGTGTGTCAGGCAGAGTTTTCAAAGGGGGATTTACTATGACGACTTACAGACAAAAGGGGCTCAGCACAATAGTTATCTGCATACTGGAGAGGCGGAGAACCTTGTGACTACTCAGTATACAAGGCTGGGTACTTTAATAGTCCTCGTTTGGTTCGCTGGGCCCGAAAGATTCCTTAAGAGTCTCTAGCCAAGGGGTTGGGGATTTAGCTCAGTGGTAGAGCACTTGCCTAGCAAGCGCAAGGCCCTGGGTTCGGTCCCCAGCTCCGGAAAAAAAAGAAAAGAAAAAAAAAAAAAAAGAGTCTCTAGCCAAGCCATCTGTCACTCTAATGTCAGCCCCGCCTCTTGCTTGCCGAGCTCCAGCCAAAGAAGAAGAGGGGTAAGTAAGGAGGTACCCATATCATGACTAATACAAAACAGACTGCCCGCAAATCCACCCATAGTAAAGCACCCAGGAAACGACTGGCTATAAAAGCCGCTCACAAGAGTGCGCCCTCTGCTGGAGGGGTGAAGAAACTTCATCATTAAAGCCTGGTACTGTGACACTTCCTGAAGTCAGATGCTATCAGTCCACTGAACTTCTGATTCAGGAGCTACCCTTTCAGCGTCTGGTGCGAAAAATTGCTCAGGACTTCAAAACAGACCTGCGCTCCTGGAGTGCAGCTATTGGTGCTTTGCAGGAGGCAAGCGAGACCTGTCTGGTTGGCCTTTCTGAAGATAGCAGCCTGTGTGCTATCCAGGCCAAACGTGGAACAATTATGCCAAAAGACATCCAGCTAGCATGCTGCATACGTAGAAAATGTGCTTAAGGGTTCATTATGAGGGGAACACTCCATTCTCAAAAACTAACTAAATAAATAATAAATAAATAAATAAATAAATAAATAAATAAATAAATAAAAAAGTTTTCCCCTCTTCTTCCTGTTATCAGTAGTCCCGAGTGTTAGATATTTTTTTCCCTTGGGGTCAAAGGTACCCAAGTATATGATTTTGAGTGGAAAATAGGGGACAGAACCAGGCACTGGCAACGTCTCTACTTTCATTTGTGTATGAATTTTTAATGTAAGTGCAAAATATAAAGCATTAATGCAAGTGAAAAGTTTCAGTGGACACAGTTCAACTTTATAACCATTTATAACATTTATAACCATTATAAATAAACCTGTTGAAAACTTCTGGGCAATGCCAGCATTTGGATATTTTAAAAATAAGAAAATTTCTTATTGGCAGCAACGAAATGGTGCTTGTAGCCTTTTTTCTCGTACAGTAGATTCCATCCGCTCATTAAACTTTTCTGAGCTGTCCTGCGCGCAAGTACATGATTTTAATGTTGTCTGTCTTCTGTGCGGTTCCTGTAAGTTGGCTATTAAAATACACCAAACAAAACAAAACAAAAGAGTCTCCAGTCTTTGGCCAACATTAGAAATTCGATGAGGCAACAAAGGATAGTTAGCAGTCTCAGGATGGACTACCCAACAGTAAATGGGGTTGGCAGAAGGCAGAGGTACCAATTTCCCCTTGGATCTTAGTGTATCTGGGCTGCCTGCTGGAAACTGCTGTCTTTCCTCCCTCAGTTTATCGTCCCTGGCAATCCCCTCACAAACCCATTCAGATCTTAGTTGATTCCAGATCAACTGACAATCAAGTTTAATCACCACGGCCTGTCTCTGTCTCTTGTTTGCCTCCTATGGCGTGGCCCACCCACAGAATCATAGGAAGTTGCTAAATTGGGATTCTATTCAGGGGAAAGTTCCAGACTGTTCTCTGAGGAAGCATGGGGAAGGGTAGGCATTACAAGAGTTCTGGGAACCTGGAGCAATTGAGATGCCCCTCCTCCCCCCGAACACGTGACGGAGCAGCAGAGCGGGGCTCCATCCAACCCGAGTGGTCCTCTCTCCCCTGGAGGTATGGACTGTGGATTCAAGGAAAAGTTAGAGTGCGAGGCTAGGTAAAAGGGCTGCTCACTAGGGAGAAGAGCTGGTTTTCCTGGACTGACGGGGCCCGACATTTGTTGTGGTTCCCAGGCTATGCCCTGTTCTAAGTGACTTCATAATATGAAACAGAGGCTTCGGGCTATACCCCATGCAGGGTGACTCCTACCGTTTGGCTCCACTGTGAGTAAAAATGCATAACAGGGATGTCCCTGAGAGATGCCAGTGGCTGTGTAATGCCAACAGCGAGGGACAAGTGAGCAGTTAAAAGTTGCCACCTATAAACTTAGGAAAATGGTTTGGGAACATATGAGCACATGGGTTTATTAAACCACACCAGAAAAATCAGCTCTGAGAACCTATAGAACCCAACAGACTGAGAAAGCCTATAGCTCCCTCACCTGGACCCCACAGGGTGGCAGACACCTAACACCGCGGTGACAAGAGCGGTGTCATGCCACCACTGGGCGTGTTAATAAGCCGTGATTGCCAGCTGCTGGCTATTAAGAAAGATTGGGACTACTTGATAAACGCAGTAAAATCAACATAGCTTGTGAATCCTCAGTCATTTGATAAATTCAGACGTCGTGGAAAGACACAAACGTGTCCCCCTACATTTCTGACAGCTCATGATGCGCAGGTTAAAAGCGGGGTGGGGCAGGACACAGCAAGTTAAAAAAATAACATCATCAACATAAAAACAATTAAGTCCTAATTACTCAACACTATTTTAAAATGTAGTTTGGAAATTAAATTGTATCCCTTCCTCAAGGCAACCACCACTCAAAATGCATAATATCCCACCCCATTTTTCATTAACAAAATATGTTCTGATAGATTCACCCGTGCCAGTCATGGTGGTGCAGGACTCTAATCCTGACACTTGGGAGTCGGGAGAGGATCATGATCAAGGCCAGCCTGGGCTACATGGTAAGACCCTGTATCAAAAACAAAACTCGAAAGATCCACTAGTGGCACAGACAGACAATGAACAGGTGGGCGTTATGAGATATATCTATATATCTATATATCTATATATCTATATCTATATCTATATCTATCTATCTATGTCTATGTCTATGTCTATGTCTATATCTATATCTATATCTATATCTATATCTATTGCTACGGCTTGGGAAGCTGAGGCCAGAGGACCCCTGTGAATCCAAGGCGGCCTGGCTTATGTGAGTGTGAAGGTAGCTTTGGTCACACAGCAAAACCCTGTGCAAAAAATACAAACCAAGCTCGTTGGACTGTATTCAGCTATGTCCAGAGAACTGTCTCTCTGTCCTGTATAACAGAATTCTTAGGATCCTAATAGACTGTGAAACCTATCACTTTGTATTAGGTGGTTAATGAAATGTTTTTATTAAGAAGGAAAAAAAAAAAAGCCCCAGCAATAGAAGTGCTTGGATGTGTTCTGGAGCAGTCCCATAACTCCAATCAAGAAACCCTATCAAAACCTGCTCGGTAACCGCACGAGAACGGCGGTTTCTAGAACGAGCCAGCTCGTATTAGTGGCGGGTTCATAACGTCAACCCACATCCCAAAGAAAACACCCTGAAGCGCCTGGAAGTGTTCTGATTCTATCACTTTAAGCCCAGAAGAAAAAAAAATTCAAGTAGAAGGAAATAAAGTGATTTTTGTGCATGAGAAACCACAGAAAATCAATTTACCGTCTTATAGGCTCTTTGTGAAAGACAGCTCGAAAATGTACCTAAACAAAATAACTATAAATAAAATCAAGAGCTCCGCAAATGGTATGAGATGACATGTTAAAAAATAAAAAAGTAGACCTAGCTGCTAATCTCAAATTAGTAGTAGTGCGCGATAGCTGTGAATAGGAACTTGTCACTAAAGCTAAAAGGGGAAAACCTTCACACAGTAAAGGGGCAGGGTACTGGAAAAGGGATGGGGGAGGGGCACGCTGAACACATATGGCTTCCACAGTTGAGGTTAAGCTTTTTCTCTCTCTCTTATGGAAAATGTTCCTTTGGAGGTGTGTGGTTAAATGTCTCTGATCAGATCTTGCTAAATTTGATTCCTGTCTGAAGGGAAGTCAGCTCTTTTGCCTCTCGGCCTCGTTAGAAAACCAACTCCAGTTCGAGTGCTGATCATTTCAAAGTGGGGACTATCAATCCCACAGACAGGCAAGAAAACTCCTTTGCAGGTTCAGATGAACCAAACTACTGAGGATTATAGAAGGATAAAGGGTGTTGAAATAGAGACAATTAGAACAGAGTGGACAGACAGAAGATACTCTAGGAGGGGAAATGGTGTGGTGTGGTGTGGTGAGTGTGTGTGTGTGTGTGTGTGTGTGTGTAACCATCTTGTCCATATATCATTCAAGGGAGAACCAAAGGACAAGGCCACAGAATGCTAGCTTAGCATCTATATTCTATTCCTAAAAATAGGAAACTGAAAGCATAATAAATGTTCCTCAGAGTCAATTGACAGCAAGCCTGAATATTCCAAAACAAAACATCCTAAAGAAAGGAAATTATGAACTTGAAATATACATTAATAAAACACTCAAAATAATGGGGAAAATCAATATGGCTAAGAGAGCTTGTTTGACAACATTAATGAAATACAGAGCTCTGGGGACAGAGTTGAGTAAACAGAGTCATCGCCAGTTGAAACTACAGGGGACGGAGCCTTTCATGATTACAGTGCAGTTTAGAGCGAGAGAGCTTTGTCTTAGAGCCAATTTTGTGCTCATAAATTTGATATTTATGATGAAATGGAAATTTTATAGAAAAGCATAAAACACCAAAATTTACTATAGGAGGAACTGAATCCCAAAATGGACTCATAACTATCTTACAAACTGCTTGACAACCTTCCCTCTCTCCTCCACCCCAAGCACCACCATCAGGGAACTGGGAAGCAGGGGTCGAGGATGATTTCCCCAGACCATCAAAGAACAAACATTCCTCCCAACACAGAGGTACACTGAGCACCCACCTAAACATTTTGTTAGACAGGAACGATCTTGACAGTGACATTGGACAAGAGCAGTAAAAATAACACAGCATACTAATGTATTCTGCAAGAGTATGACACTAGACATGGCTTACCCCCCACACCCTCAAATTAAATGCAGTCATATGGAAGAATGCATCTGCACAGGCCCGACAGACAGAGCCAGGCTTTAGTTTTGGAATGCAAGGATTTTTACTTTGGGGGAGGGGTGCTGTTAAGAAATAAAAGGAGAAAAAAAAAAGTCCTCAGGATTCACAATGCTAAAACCTATAATAAAAGTTGTCCCTAGTTTTCAAATAAACAACTAATCAAGCAGATGTATACCAGCAGCCATACTGCTGTAGAGAAAACTCCAAGATTCCAAGAATGACTTAAAAATGTTTCCTTTGCTTTTGTGTGTGTGTGTGTGTGTGTGTGTGTGTGTGTGTGTGTGTGTGTTAGGGTTTTACTGCTGTGAACAGAAACCATGACCAAGGCAACTCTTATAAGGGCAACATTTAATTGGGGCTGGCATACAGGTTCAGAGGTTCAGTACAGTATCTTCAAGGCAGGAGCATGGCAGAGTCCAAACAGACATGGTGCAGGAGGAACTGAGAGCTCTACATCTTCATCTGGAGGCTGCTAGCAGGATACTGGCTTCCAGGCAGCTAGGATGAGGGTCTTAAGACCCACAACCACAGTGACACAACAAGGCCATTCCCAATCCCACAGGGCCACACCTTCTAATAGTGCCACTCTTTGAGCTGAGCATATACAAACCATTGCAGTGTGTGTGTGTGTGTGTGTGTGTGTGTGTGTGTGTGTGTGTGTGTGTGTGTGAGAGAGAGAGAGAGAGAGAGAGAGAGAGAGAGAGAGAGAGAGAGGATTACATATATTACTTATTACATAAGTCATGGCAGATGTCTTCCATTTTACATTTTAAGACAGGGTCTCTTAGTAAACCTGGGCCACACTGATTAACTAGGTCAGTTTGTCAGCAGTCCCATGTGTCTCTTGTCCCTGCTTAACCCCAGTACTGGGGTTCCACATCCACACAAGGCTTTGTACATGAATTCTGATGATGCAAACTCAGATCCTCATGCTTGTGAGGCAAGCACTCTCCTAAATGAGTTCCTAACACCAGCCCCTTCCCAAAGACATTTTGTCCTGAAAGAACCAGAGTTGGGGTCAATCTAAGGCCAGCGGGAAAATTCCACCACAATCCTCTGAGCACAAGGACTCCTCCCTTCCAGGAAGAAAAAAAAAGCTGGTTTAGTTCCTGGAAATTCTGCAAGCCAAACTATCACACAAGGCTACCCGTGACTACCAACCAACTTCCCTTGGCAAGTCCTGAACAGTAGGTACACTGAGTCCATCTGAACGTTGTTTTGCTCCACCAAATATGCATAGCACACTGCCTAGTTACCATTGTGGAAATTCTGTCCCAATTGTTTGAATTCTGCCCCAATTGTTTGCAAGGTGTATAACTCCCTGTTAGAGTCTGCTGGGGGTCATCTCCTCTTGAAGTGGGACGATCCCAACATGCTGGAATGATTAAACTCTTGCTTTTGCATCGATCACCACCTCTGTGAGTCTCATTTCAGGAGGTCCCGGTAGAGGTTCAATTTGGACCTCACAGTCCAACCATCTAATATTACCTCTTTAGGGAAGTGGAAGCTAGTTCCTTTCAAGGTCGAACAAGGCCCCCAGTGCACTCCCACAGGAATGGGATGGAGATGGGAGGGGACCAAGTTGTCAGCTTTGGAATATTACATGACTGTGAAAATGGAGTAGGGGCACCAGTTTGAACACATTAGCGACTCAGAGGCACTGATAATGCCTTGATGTGAGATTAAGGAAAAGCTGTCTCCTCCCAGAACAGTTTTACCAAGAGCAATGCTGGATTTGAATGTTCTACTGTTCTCTTGCTGTGTCTTCTGTTGTCTCCTGTCTGTTGCTTGAGCCTGAATCTCCACCTGTGTGAACGGAATGTTGTCTGTGTATCCCTGTTATCCCCATGTCTTTTCTCTCTCTTTTGTCAAGGAGTATGGAGAGTATCACAGAGGAAAGGAATGAAGGACACTTAACAGAAGTCTTTAACAGAGTTTAACAAGGGATTAAGTAACTGATTCCAGCTGACCACAGCTGACAGAGATAATAAACAAACATCAAGTACTATCTGAATACGGCTTCCAGCATTTACAGTGGCTATTTGTTATATGTTTGCTTTCACCTTATTTGCTGTTTCTAGTGTGTATTATCAAAACATACATGCTACACATGTATCACTCATGGGTCATGGGCATGGACGAGTACATAATTTAAGATTACAGCTACGAATTAACTTTGGTTGTAAACATTGTTTACATAGGACATCCAAGGCAAATAAGATTTTTATCCAAGGCAAATAGAATTGACTGTTGCATTGTTCTCTTAAAGTCAGGTTAAACGAACAGGCTGAGCACACAGTAGGATAGCAGTCTTAAGGGACCTCAAGGTATATTTTTAACTCTGGCTGTGAGGTCCAGTAAGAATGCCAGTCTCTTAGAATGTAAGAGAGATTGTCATAATAATGCACAGGCACAGCCAAGAAGCTGCAGGGCACAGGGAATAGGTGAGGTCCTCCGACTGCTGTATTTATTAACCAGGACAGTCAGTATCCTTGACCGGAAACTGTAACCATAGCCACAGCAGTATGGGCACCCACTAGACCATCAGCATTAACACTGTCTGCGGAAGGAAGGAATTTCCATCACACTTTAAAGTGGTGGTGCTGTGGCTAAAACTGTTTGCCATACTTAAAAGAGGACCAGAATTTGGATTCATAAGACCCACATGAACACTGGTTGGGTGTGGCAGCTTACCTTTTATCCCATCTTCAGAAGGTAAAGATAGGGGGTGCCTGGAACAAGGTGGCTAGTGAAGCCTCATCACTCAGCTCTGGGATTGATTGAAAGATCCTGTCTTGACAAATTAAGGTAGAAGAATGATCAAGTATGATATTATTTACACCTATTTAAAATTATATATATGCATACATACATATATATACACATACATATATATACACATACATATATATACACATACATATATATACACATTTATACATATATAGATACACACACACACACACATATATATATATATATCACTTCGTTTGTGCACAAGTGGGTACAGGTGCCTAAGGAGGCCAAAATAGGGCATCAGAGCCCCTGGAGCTGGAGTTACAGAAAGCTGTAAACCACCAGATATGGCTGTTGACCCTAGGTTCTGTGCAAGAGCAATGCAGACTCTTAACTACTGAGCTATGTCTCCATCCTGCATGGACTTGGCCATGTACTTTCTTAACCCAGCACTGGGTCTTGCTGGCTAGCTAGCTTATCAGAAAAAAAAGTGAGCTTCAGGTTCAGCAACTCTGTATTGTAGAAATGAGTTAGAAAGGGATTGGGTCTTCCCTAGCCCCCCTTCCCTCTCTCTCTCTCTCTCTCTCTCTCTCTCTCTGTGTGTGTGAATGAATTTGAATAGCTGCAGTGAGTGTTCATGCACCATACCTAGAGCACCTGCATATACGGCGCATGCAACACAGGACACATGCACACACATAACACATACATACACAAAGCACATGCATACACACAGCACATGCATACACATAGCATACACATAGCACAGCATACACATAGCACATGCATACACACAGCATATGTATACCCAGAGCAATGCTTACACAGTACATGCATACCCAGAGCACATGCTTACATAACACATGCATACACAGAGCACATGTATACCCAGCACATGCATACACAGTTACATAACTCCAGTCTGAGAGGAAAGCAGCAACCTGTGTTTCACAAATACCCACACAGGCTGATGCAAGGACTGCATGCCTATGGGACTGGGACATGCTGTCCACAAGTGGCTCCCTGTCTTTCCCCCGGATGCTGTTGCTTAGGAAACCAACACTGTCTCAAACAGCCCCTAGGCCTGCAAGAAGAACAGGCACTAAGCCAGGTCAGGGGCCAGAAAAACCCTTCCCAGTCCCCATCCCAAGGCAAGCAGTTCATCCACAGATACAAAGGGAAACAGGCAGTTGATGTAGGGGTTCAGCATCATGGGGGAGGGGATTGGAGGAGGGTACACACACACACACACACACACACACACACACACACACACACACACTTTTCTGGCTTAGGCCCATCCCTTTGATATGGTCCCTCCTGTGCTGCTACTGTGCCTTCTTGGCTCCCTGTCCCTTGATACCTGGCAACTCCCAGGACTTTCATGTCTGTTACTCTTTTAATAATTGAGGAGAGCCTCTTGACCAGTGAGTCTTCCCTTTCTATCTTGGCCTTCCACTTCTGAACTCTCATCTCTGGCTTCCCACCCCTGGCCTCTATCCCTGACCTCCTAATTCTGGATTCCCAAACTCTGGCTGGATTGGGACACTGGCTTCTGTCAGCTTGCAGGCACCAGGGCACTAATTTTACCTTTCACTTAGTTCCAAGTGGCCGTCAGTCCCTATGTGGTTGTGTCTCCTTCCACCCACCCCATGCTGGGATTGACATACAACCGTCACATACTGAGCCCTCTGTGTCATGCGCTCCCTGTAATTTTTATTTCACACCATCCCCAAATTCAGAGTGAATTTTCAGTTACTATATCCATTCATCTTATACAAGGGCCCAGGACCTACTGGGTGCTAGGCCCACCCACATCAATCACTGATCGAGAGAATGCCCCTCAGACTTGCCTACCAGTCTATATTATGGTTGCATTTTCCCAGCTAAGGATCCCCCTTCCCAGAATATTCTGCCTTGGGTCAAGATGGCAAAAACCCAACCAGTTTCTGGAGGTGTGGGCAGAGGTGAGCAGTAAGTAAAAGCAGTCTTCATGCTTGGTCACAACTGCTCCCAAAAAGATAGGCTAAGTCCCTGGGGCAGGAAAGGGCTTCCTGGTGGAGATAGAGGGGAACTCATGGTAACTATTCTCACATGTGTGCTATACCACATGGAGGTATAGGACAGATTCAAAAGGAGACCATTTAGTGGAACCGTACACACAGTGCCAAGTAGTCGTAAGCATCAACTTGCTGTTTTGTGAGCACACAGCTTGGGTGTTCCAAAGCACCAGCTCTCTGTCCAGAACTGTATCTGTAAATGACACGGCGCAGTCCTCCATGGGAGGCTGAGGGAGGATGGCTCCCACAGCAAGAGGATTCCAATTTGCAAGGAGCACAGTTCAGGGTGATGTACCAGCAATCGCTGGGGCCCATCGCTCATTGCAAATGGTCCCTGGCCACTGTGTGTGTTGTGAAGAGGAAGTGTCTTATTATTGTTCTGAGTCTGCCCATAAGACGCTGCTCCAGCATCGCAGGGAGATCTGCCAGGATCACATAGAGCTCAGCTCCCAGGATGCAGGATATTAAATCAATCAAACTAAATTAAAAGCTTTGGTCATCTCTTGAACTCAGGGTTGAGAGGCGGCTCTTTCTTCTCATTCCAACTGCTTCCCGAGAGGGTGCCCAGCCTGCGGGGATCTGCAAGGGGCTGTGTGCTTTGAATTATTTAAGGATTGAACAGGACTAGGAAACCAAAAAGTATCTTGCTGCGTAGGAAGTTTGCTTCTCCTGCAGAGTCAGCTGTGCCAGTGTTAAAGGCAGAGAAACATCGAGGAAGGGTCAGGATGACATCTGGGTGGGTGTAGCTGTCATCACAGTTCAGATGAGGGGAGCCTACTTAGCAGCAAAGGGACTGTCCGGGGGGATTTTTATTTTAGGCAAATTCTCATGTGTTCTAGGCTGGCCTTGAACTTGCTAAATAAATCGCCTCCACCTCAGGATTGCAGGTGCATATGAATGCAGTGTTCTGAATGAGGATCAACTGCTGCCTTGAGCCCCTCATATCCAAGAGGGCCTCCTCCCACCTTTTTGCTGTAAGCTATCTCCACACACTAACATACCCAAAGCATGTTTGCTGAACCCTTCTTGCAGGCCTGGGTCACAAAAGCAACACGACCCAGATGACATTCCAGGGCTCAGGGAAACTATAGTGGAATCTCAGGCTGTCCAGCCACCAAGGCGCAGTGGGAAGTAGGAGGGATCGCCAGAGACCTGCAAAGTGGATTGGCATCTCTGGCGGTAGAAGGGCATAAGCAGGTTCCGGGTGGGCTAAAGGAGAGGTGACGTCAGGTGCCAGGTTGGGTGGGCTAAAGGGAAAGAGAGGAGCCCCACGAGAGGAGAGTAGTTGAAACTGATTGCACAAGGTTTGAGGGCGTGGCTTGACTAGTCTGTGGTAATGTAATGTCAGTGAAGAGCTGGAGTGAGATTACAATTGCTGAGTTGGGAACAGGTTTTTATTCTAATGGAAAATTTGGAAGCCCCTGGTGAAGGTCATAGTTTTCACTCTCTTTCTTTCTTTCTTTCTTTCTTTCTTTCTTTCTTTCTTTCTTTCTTTCTTTCTTTCTTTCTTTCTTTCTTTCTCTCTCTTTCTTTGTTACTCTCTCTCTCTCTCTGTTTCTTTCTTTCTTTCTTTCTTAAAAAGTGTTTATTTCTTAATCACACGTATGTCTGCATCTATGTACGTGTGTGTGTGTGTGTGTGTGTGTGTGTGTTGAGAGTGCCTGCAGAGACTATAAGAAGGTATTGGATTCCCTGGCTTGAGTTACAGACAGTTGGGATCTGCCTCACCTGGGTGGTTGGAACTGAACTTGGGTCCTCTGTAAGAGTAGTACATGCTCTTAGCTGCCAAGCCATCTCTTCAGCCCTGGCCTTCACCCTGCTTTTCCCTGGACTCCATTAAGTATGCCAACAGATGTTTGGTCCTGAAAGTACTTTAAGAGATAGCTGTCAGAGAGGGCATAATAATTCGTATACTGTGTGTGTCTAATAACAAACATTAAAATACACGGAAGACAAGTCTTTAAGCAGAGATGATGAATCCACTGTTACAGCTATAATACTCACACCCCTCTATCATATGTGAGTAAACCCAGCAAGCCAAAGTGACTAAGGATACAGTTAGCATCAGCAGCACCATCAATCCACCAGATACTGTTCATATCAGTAAGCTACTTTATCAACAGGAGAAAATAAGCTTCTATCAAGATCATGTGGAACTTTCACCAAGAGAGACTGCATTCCAGCTCATAAGATGGTCACTAAATAATCTTGAAAGAATAAGAACTGTATACTTCCCACTCTTAGAACAGACAGCTGTAAAGAACGCCGAAGTGCTTAGATATTAAACAACGTATTGTAAATAACACAGGAGCCAAAGACAAAAATCTCAAGTGAATTAAAAAAAATACTGTGAAGTAAATTAAAAACTGAAAACACGACTTGTCAAAATTTCTGGGACATGGCAAATACAGTACTGAGAGGAAAGTTTATAGCATTGGATGCACACATTGGAGAAAGAGCTGAAATGACTCACCTAACATAGAAAATCAGAATTAAAAAGGAATGTAAGCATCAGAGAAAAGAAAGTAACAATCAGTGTAGATGCTGATAAAATTGATAATAAAAGGAAATAAGTAGAGAAAAAAAATCAACAAAATAAGGATCTGTTCCATTGGAAAGACCAGTAGTTTAGTAAGTCCATAGCCAGACTCACAAAAAACAGAGAAAATACAAATTATTCGTGTCAGAAATGAAAGCAAGGTCTTCATCTCAGATCTAAGGTAGTGGAGAGATAAGTACAACCCTATGGCCACAGATTACTCTTTTCTATGATATGATCTGCCAGAAGTCACAGAAGAAGAAATAGAAATGTATAATAGCCCTATATCCATTTTTGAAAGAAATTGGGTCATTAGTAACACAAAACAGGCAATAGCTCTTCTCAATGGATTGTAAGAGGAAGGTTACACATGACTTTCACACATGACCGAGGTCCCTACTTAACTACGCCATCATTGTTAGACCTGAAGCCCCATTTGCCCCAACCTTGCCTCTTCCTGGTTCTTGGATTGGTTGGGGCTCCTTGCAGGAAAAAGTGTGATAATATGGTCTGATGTTAGTTAGGTCCTTGATTGAAAGAATACCTCATTCTGCCAGGACAGGCTTCCTTTAACCTCCTCATAGGTGATAGGTGTCATTCTTGGGCGATATCTTCTACAGGGGGTAGGTGGAGTTGGAGCTGGCAGTCAGGCATGCGATGATTCACCATCATTTGTTTCCCACCATCTCCTCCAAGCAATGGGCATGGACATGAATCCCCTTCCTGTCCCTCCGTCTCCTAGAAAAATCTTAGTGTACACATGTTAATTCTCCTACCTCCTACCCTGAAGCCAAAGCCAGCCATCCTTTTTTAGGGTGCAGAACAGACACCCTGCATCTGTTCCTTTAGGTAGGTGTTCAACCTCCTGATGAGCACTGGGCCTCTCCCATGGACATTATACCCAGCTCACAGTTTCAGATATGGACAGGACACTTACCCACTTTTTCAGACACCCTTTGGTGTCTAAACCTGGCTGTCTCTGCCCTGTGTATTCCTCAGGGAGTCATGGGTACGGTTGGCTTGGATCTACTGCAGGCAGAGACTTGTCCTGTATTACCAAGTTTTGAGAGAGAGAGAGAGAGAGAGAGAGAGAGAGAGAGAGAGAGAGAGAGAGAGAGAGAAGAGAGAAGAGAGAGACTGAGCTTAAAAAGCCTTTTACAAGAAATTGCGTGCTCTTTCTTTTCCCCTGATGGCTGAAGCCAGGGAATCGAACATTTTTCAAGGAGGAAAAAAAAAAGGAGCATAAATCAGAGTGAACAAATGCCCAATTTCTGCTCTCCAAATGGAGAGGATAAAGTGATGGACGCCTGGAGCTGAGAACTTTATCTCTGTCTTATCGAAGTGACCTTTGCTAAGGTGACTCTTCCCCACCTGTAGCTTCCCAAGGGGTGGGGGCACAGTTTTTCTTGGGGGGGGGCACCACAGCAAACACATGCTTACTTCTTTATCTTTAACGGCATGGCTACTTGCTGGCTTCTACTTCCCATGCACCTCTGTGTTAGTTTTGTTGGTCTGAGGTCCAGCATGAACCCTGGCAACCTGCTGATGACCCAGCACTGTCTGGGACCTTGGGGACAAGAAGTCTGCTCCCCTCAGAGCTCCATTGGTTTCTTACCAGGTTGAATGCTTCCTGAACTTTTTCACATCTTGACACAACTGGCTATTCCTTGCTCTTACACTGAGATCCAGTAGTCATATCTCTAAGTACAACATGCTTTGAGAAGCTCCAGTTCCAACCCCACAGAAAGGAAGGTTCAGAAGAAGAGTCCCTGCCATGTTTAAGCCTGGGATCATGCATCTCTCTTAAAGGTCCCTGCTCTCTCGTGACTTTGTGTATGTGTGCATGAATGTGTGTGTGTGTGTGTGTGTGTGTGTGTGTGTGGCATGTGTGCACACATACATGCATGTAGTCATGTGCATGAACATACTTGGGGTGACTAAATGACAACCTTAGGTGTCCCATCTCAGGAGCCGTACACATTGTTCTTTTGAAACAGGGTCTCATGGCCTGGGACTCACGGTTCATCTAGACTGGTTGTCTGTGGAGTCCCAAGAGCCTTCCTGTCTTCTTTATTTCCCCAGGACCAAGATCATAGGCATATCCCACCACACCTAGATTTTTCCATGGGTTCTGGGTAGTGAACACTCGAAAGTGTGCTTCCATGGCCAAATCTTTACTCATTGAACCATCTCCCTGCCCCCTGCCCTCCCCTACCATCTCTGTAACTAAACAAGATCATAATAATTCAGTAACTGGGTGTTACAGATGTAACAATGACTCGTATGCATTAGACACGAACTAAACAGCTGCCATCATTGTCTGTTTGTTACTTCCTGGATATTTATTTTTTTAAAAAAAGGTCTATCTGTTTTTATTTCTTAAAAAGGAAATTGAGGAAAACACAGTGTAACCAAATCACAACCGTTCTATACATACTTGAGTGTTCCCACGCCGGCTGGCCACAATAGATACATTTCTTCCTCTTTAAAGGAATTGTGTGCTTTAATTAAGAAAAAAGAAAGTTTTCTCTGAGCGTATTAATTATCTCACTTGTCATATGAGGTATTTGTTCTGGATGACAGGCCATAATTAGTGCAAGAACAGACTGACGGTCCTGTGAGGAGACAGAGCAAGGGGAGGCTGGGCCGGTGCTGGCTCAGGAGCCATGCTGAGAGTGGGCGGAGCCCGGCGCAGGGCCTCTGAGCTCAGATGGAGGGGTGGAGGAGTGGTCTGCCTCTGTACCTTTCCAGGGGGCCCAGGTCATTGAAGCGTGTGCTTATCTCCTGAGGATCTAGTCTTTCTAAGGCTCTCTGTTTGCGCAGACAGTGAACAACATTGCTCCTTCCATCCATTCTCACCGGGAGCATAGGTGAGGTGCTGAGTCTGGGTATGGTTCTTAGGAACACAATGCTTCTCCTGCCACCTTTTAGGGAACTGACAGGGAAGTGTGGGGAGAGGCACAACCTTGGTCATATGTGGGAAGCTCGTGTTATATGTTCCCTGCACTCAGGGAGGGGTACTGACTAGTCCAACTGCATAGAGATCCAGGACTCCATCCTGGGTACCTGAGAAAAAGCATGAAGGAGAACACTCTGCCTGCAAGGAGAACAGAGGCCATTTAGGTGAGATGCCTGATTCATCTCTGAAATTATGAAAAGGCTTTCTGGGACTTGTTATTACCAGTAGTGTGCTGTGGCACCTACAGACGTGTCCACTAGACATGTGTTAGATGTGTTAGTGAGTTTAAGATGCTATTATGATAACATGGGGCCTTTGCCTTATCACAGTTCACCCAAAAAGATTTCAATGCTTGAGAATATTCCCATTTCAAGGTTAATTAAAAGACAATCATGCTGATTTGCCTTGGAGGGGCTCTCCACACGCACAGGCCATTGTGAGTGTCAATTTCTATTATCTGTGAGCTTCTTTGCCAACCCACCCTCCCCCAGGTCTCCCCGTCTCAGTGCATCCCAGCAACTCTCCTCCTAAGGAGTTTTGACAAGACATGGGCTCCAATAAATTTTATATAGTCTGTAACGCAGGAAAAAAAAATCACTGCTTCAGAAAAAAACATGTTTTAAATATCAAAGTGCTGAAGAACACACTCAAGATCTACAAGGAGGCCTAAAATAATCATGCCCTGGAGGTAATATTAGCATTACATGGGCTAAGATTGTAGCTGAGAGGAAACAGGCACCCTCAAAGCTGCAATAATGGTCCAGGAGCTCCTCTCTTCCTTTCTATGCCTGGACCCCTGTCAGAACCCTGGAACGCTAGCTCTACCATCTGTTTACTTAAAGCCACATATCTATCTATCTATCTATCTATCTATCTATCTATCTATCCATCCATCCACCCACCCATCTATCAATTATCTATCTATCTATCTATCTATCTATCCATCCATCCACCCACCCATCTATCTATTGATTATCTATCTATCTATCTATCTATCTATCTATCTATCTATCTATTTATCTATCCATCCATCTCCCCACCCCCCCCACCCCTCACCCATCCTTCATCTATCTATCTATCTATCTATCTATCTATCTATCATCTATCTATCATCTATCTATCCATCCATCCATCCATCTACCCACCCACCCATCTATCAATTATCTATCTATCTATCTATCTATCTATCTATCTATCTATCTATCCATCCATCCACCCACCCATCTATCTATCGATTATCTATCTATCTATCTATCTATCTATCTATCCATCCATCTACCCACTCACTCACCCATCCATCATCTATCTATCTATCTATCTATCTATCTATCTATCTATCTATCTATCTATCGATCATGTGTATACATGCTTTGCCTCTATATATGTATGTGCACCATGTGCATTCAGTACCCACAGAGTCTGGAAGAGGGCATCATATCCCTTAAAGCTAGTGTTATAGATGTCACGACCCTGGAACTGAATCTGGGTCTTCTCCTAGAACAGCTAGTGTTCTTTACTGCTGAGCCATCTTGACAGTCCCCAGTTCTAGTGTCTTGAACTAAAAGTTAGGTTTAGACAGAAACAAATCACTGTTATAGTCTAAATTGTCCCAGTTGGAATTCAAGTCTGGGAAGTCACCAGAGAGGCAGATACTTGTCTGCTGGCCACTGCCTGAGTAAAGCACCTACAGACTGTCAATGGACTAGCTCACAAGGAAAACATATGACTATCTAAGCTGGCTATTTGGAGGTAGATCAATGCAACTACACCCTATTCTGCAAACCTGGAGTCAGTCCCTGTACATGTGCACACACACACACACACACACACACACACACACACACACACACACACACAGAGAGAGAGAGAGAGAGAGAGAGACAGAGAGAGAGACAGAGAGAGACAGAGAGAGAGAGACAGAGAGAGAGAGAGAGAGAGAGAGAGAGAGAGAGAGAGAGAGAGAGAGAGAGAGAGAGAGAGAGAGAGAGAGAGAGAGATTGACCACCTGATAGGTACCTGATAGGACCTTTGGAAGATACCTCAGGTTTGGAAAGCAATCTCTTTCAACTCCAGATACTGACACTGATAATTTCTTTGCAGGAGCATCCCCCGCTATTTCCACCTGTGAGGTCAGGCTCTGCTGAACCTCCTTAATACAGGCATCTGTGCACCTGCAACCCAGCTGCCGACACCACAGCTGCTGTGTCTCCCTGACATTTCCTGCTTGCTCATCAAGGACCAAATCAATTCCAGGAGGGCACCCTGCATCTCATCGTTTCTGCTCCCGTGTGTGGTGAAGGCAATGGGTGGAGGTTGTTGTAATGTATAAGTGGGCAGTTCATGGGAACCCATCATGGCTCCCCTTCCAGCAGCAGATCGGCAGATGGGAAAAATCAGTCTGTTTTAGTTGTGGGAAGCTTTCCCGGAGGAGGTAGCCCAAGGAAGAGAATAAGACAAATGAGAAAGACAGGAAGGAAGCTGAGGACAGAAGGTGTTGGGGGAAAATGGAAGAGGACTTTGAGAGAGGAGGATCCAAAGAATGGGATGCAGGCTTATGACAGGGCCACTCGGGAAGCACTTTGGTGGAGGCTCCGAAGTGAATGGGGACTGTGGAGTTGCCAGTATGAAGGTCTTAGGACTGCTGGGTTAGATAGAAGAGTAGTGGCTCTCCCTGGGTCATTTTCCTGAGCCCCAGGGCCAGTTTCTCCCTTACTCTGCATGTCCACAAGAACAGTTGGGGCTTTAGCATAATTGTTAAATTAAGCAGGCTTTCTGTCTGACTTTTAAAGCAAATTCCATGAAGAATTGGCTGTGATATTTTTCTCCAAGTCATCTCTCACTTATTGAAAATCTTGCTTCTATGAACAGTAGCTCAGAAATCTGAGGTGCTGCCCCTGTGTCGATGTCTCCCATTCATTAGCTTGTTCTGGCATGAGGGAAGGATTCACTCACTCACTCACTCACTCACTCACTCACTCACTCACTCACTCACTCACTCACTCACATCTGCATTCTTCTACACAGTCACACCATTTGTTTTCCCCTTATATGTGTATTTGTGCATGTGTGTACTCAGCAAGCTCCAGCAATCCTGTCTCCACTTCCCCTGTGCCAGACTGGTTCTGTGGATCAAACTTAGGTCATCATGCTTGCACAGAAAGCACTGAAGTGACTGATCCGTATCCCCAGTCTACAAGAGCACTTCCTGAAGCCTCTATTAGAGGTTTGGAAGGCTTTAGAGACCCACATACCTTAGTCCCTTGCCTGAAGGGACAATGAGGTCACCCTCATTACATATTCTTTTACTCCACAGAAGCCAGAAATGTAGCATTGCAGAGTCCTTTCTGCACACCGTCCTATGCCCATGGCATGCTGGAAAGTTGATCTGTGTGGGACACCTCTGATTGAAGAAGTGTTTGTTTTTAGGGGAGACGGACCCATGAATCATTTACAGACATGCATTGAAGCTACACCCTGCATTTGTACACACATCCCTTAGCTTGTTGCTTTGAGAAGTGAAATCTTCAAGACATGATGAGTCTGGAGCCTTGGCTAGGTGCTGGGGATGGATGCTGGTTGGAGAAGTGGGTAATTCTGGTTTGGGGCTCCTCTGAGGCAGAGGTACCTTGACTTGGCTAATGGACATTGTACTTTGGTCTTCTTCGGGAGGTACCAGTTCTCTTTATTGTTGAGCCATCTTAACAGTCCTCAATTCTAGTGTCTTGAACTAAAAGTTCACAAGGACTCAGTTCCCTTAACACAACTGCCAGGACATAGTACATCCTCGAGGGTGGCCTGATGTTCTGGTCTATCACCCACTTGCCCTCTCATAGATGGATCTAGGAGTGGTTATTCACCTACCAGACTGCCAAGGATGTCATAAAATCATCATTGAAGTGCAACCCTGCTATTACTGGGCTCTCATAAACTCACCCCTGCTCTCCAACTGATGTCTTGCATCAGGCATAGTCACATGGTTCATGCAAAGCTTAGGGATCTTTTCTTGAGAGCCTGCATGGCTCAGTACAAGAGTTGGCTGTTCTGTAGCAACAAACTGGGTCTGTGGCTTTCAATCACTCCCTTCCTGTGGTAGCTCAGAGATCCAGGATGTTCCTCTTGGGGGTTTGATGTAAGAATTGAACAACATGAATACTATTCTTGGTGGTCAAGTTGACTACATCTGGAATGAACTAAAACCCAAATGGATGGATACGCCAATGAGAAACTTATTTTATTTGATTGAATTATGTGGATGGAAAGACCAATGCTAAATCTCATCCATACCTTCTAGTGGCAGCCTATAGAAAGAGCATGAAAGAAGGAAGCTCTTGCTCTTTGCCTGCTTGCCCTAACTCTTACTGGTAAGTTCATTCCTTTCCTGGGATCCTGGTGTACACTGGAGACCAGCTGAGACATCCAGCCTCACTGACTGAATAGCTATTAGATTCTTGCACTGCCCATTGAGAGAAAGCCATTGTTGGAATAGTTGGACTACAGCCTGTAAGCCACATGAGTAAACCATAAATTAATATATTCACATTTTATGTTATTTGACATAAGCATTTACGATTGTGTGTGTGCGTGTGTGTGCAGTTTATTCTCCCAGTTCTGTTTAACTAGAGACTCTTGACTAATAAGGACAAATAGACAGATGTCTACAGCCTCAGCCCACGTGACACCACTGTCCTTCACAGGTCTAACCAACTGCAAAGACGTTTGGGAAGTCTATCCACGTAGCTCTTGAGGGAGAGCAAAGATGGTGGAGGCTCTGGCATCTCCATACAATCTCGAGAATTCAAGGATGGGTCTTAGCCTGCACCAAACCCAACTCTTTATCTCTTAAGCCTCTTTTGTCAGGAAGCGTTATCACAGCGGCACGAGAAGAAGCTAAGACACAAGGACAATAACGTTATGAAACCCTTGAACCTGGGGGGCACCTGCCATGCCTCCTGTGCCCAGATGTAGTAGAATAAGGACAGTGGCCACATGTCACATCTGTTCAGAGCTCAGTGCGGATCCAGTCCAAGATTGGGAGGTCACTGAAATGGAGACCCTGTGTAGAGGAGGAGCTGATGTCCATGGCTGACATTCCTGGTGATCTTGCCGTCCAGATACTTAATATAATTAAGGTCTATTGCCATGGAAACTCAGAGAGTTTCCCAGAGAGAGAACCCTGGCATGACTGGTCATGCTCACTAGACGATGTAAACTAGAACAGAGACTCAGGCCAGGAGAGAGACAAGCGATGCGCATGCTCACGGAATCCTCTGCTGCTCCCCAGAAATAAATTTCTAGGGAGGGGCTTAGAGTTAGAGCAGAGGGTGCCTGAGGCTCCACAGGTGTGTGGATGAGTGACTCATGGCAACAAAAGAGCTGTGAACATTTAAATTTGTGCAACTCTGTTGTACTAGGGATGTCAGTCTCCCAAGGAAAAATGGCTACCTGAAAGACAGCCTTTCTTTAAGGGCCAACAGAAGGTGAAGTGAGCAAGTGTAGGTGCAACAGTCACGATGGGGCTGTGAGTCTTGACCTTCTCCACTTTGAAGGAAGCAGCAGGCAGAAATGGGGGGAGCTAGGGCCACTTCGAAGGGAGGGATTGTGATTTCCCACCAGCTCTCTTTTTCCAGTGCAGACATGAGAGAGCTGCTTCCGACATCGGTTTTGCAGAATACACACAGCTACATAGGAGCCTAACATTTTACTGTTTCCATGGCAATGGATCTTAATTATATTAAGTGTCTGGACAGCAAGATCACCAGGAATGTCAGCCAGCAGCTTCATCTGCTAATACCAAGTGCCATTGGGTTCTGGCACTATTCCACAGTTTCCTGTGTGAATATTTACCACTGGCAGAATTTGATCTCTCTCTCTCTCTCTCTCTCTCTCTCTGTCTCTCTGTCTATCTCTGTCTATCTCTGTCTCTGTCTCTCCATCTCTCTCTCTCTCTGTCTGTCTCTCTCTCTCTCTCTCTCTCTGTCTCTCTCTCTGTCTCTCTCTCTCTCTCTCTCTCTCTCTGTCTCTCTCTCTCTCTCTCTCTCTCTCTCTCTCTCTCTCTCTCTCTCTCTCCTTCTCTTTCTCAATAGTCTCATCATACCACCCAGCACCCCCAGTCTTCCAAAATCAGGCTCTAGATCTGTCTCACACTTGTTGCCTATGGCTCCCATAGTTCACTGGATCCAATGAGTCCATTGAGGTCAGGACTTGCTTTATGTCATGCAACATCAGCCAATACTGCTTCTTTTTTGAATACAGGATGTGACTGCATCCCCTCATGTAACTATATTCTCTTTCCTGTTTAAGGTTTGTCAAAGCCTGAATGGGCAATGTCCCCCAAAGGCTCACATGTTTGATGACACGGGTCTCCAGGTGGCGATGCTATCTTGACAAGTTGTGGCATCTTTAGGAAGTGCCAGTCTACCAAAGGAATTGCCCACAAGCCACGAGGCCTGTGTCCCATAAACAGAAACCTCCCAACCCTCCTCCTCCTCTTCTTCCTCCTCTTCTTCCTCCTCTTCCTCCTCCTCTCCATCCTCCTTCTTTCTCTCTCCTCTCCCCTCCCCCTCCTCCCCCCTCCTTTCCTCTCTCTCTCTCTCTCTCTCTCTCTCTCTCTCTCTCTCTTTCTTTTTCACACCAGGTAGGTCAGCCAACATGTGTGTAAAGACCCTCACACTGCTGTGGATTGAGGTATAAGCCACTGCTACCACATACCCTCCCCACCATGATGGATTTTATCCCCTCAAACCCTGCGTCCAAACAACTTCTTCCACATTTAAGCTTTTTCTTGCTATGTAACTCTTTCCACAGGAGAACTGTGGAAAACATGGTTCAAAGAAAACATCTGCATGGCTCCCCAGGAATGATCACTCAGCAGCTGCTTTGGAGGGCTTCCCTCCAGGCGTAGTGTGCTCCCAATCTTCAGAGAGCTGCCCTATGGCTTTAGTCCTGCTTGGCCAGGCAATGGATCTATATCCTATCTTCCTACTTCAGATGTTGGTCTGTGCCAGCTCTTATGACCACAGAAGTAGTGTGTCCATGTCCAGGCATGTACTTTTTGGGTACAAATGTGGGAAACAACTCTCACTTGACCTATGTACCTAAGAAATCACAAAACTCATTTGGATGCTCTCTGCTAATAATTAAGTCAGAATCAGTGGAGTTTATCCAGAAGAGTTCAGCACACGTAATAATTTTAACCTAGATTTCAGCTTGGGCTCTCTAGTCTGCTGGTCAGCAATGCCCCATGTGTGTGAAGCTAATTAAAATAGCCATTGTGTTGAAGACATTAGCCTGGACGATAGTTCTTGCAGGCATAGAGTGAAAGCCATGGGAATATGGAACTCAGCAAGTACCTGCTCCAGAAATCGCCTCTCTAGGTGGTAAGGACTCCTCCCCAGGGAACATCTGACATGGCCGGCAAAGGTGAGATTATGTCCAAGGTTCTTGGATGACAGCCTACTGTCATCAGAAACCTACACATGCTTTGAAAGTGAAGCTTCAGAGGTACAAAAAGACTGGGGGGGGGTTGGCTATTTGGATGAGATTATATAATGTTTGAACAAAAATTAAGTTTTGAAATTAATAGCATTGATCACTCTCTTTGAAGCATGACTCTTATTTTCTCATGACACCATCAGTTGACGATAAACTGTGAAGCTTACTTTAGTGTGGCTTCTCTCCTACTGACTCAAGGTTAAAGGGTAACCATTTTCTATAGATAGCAATCAACTCCTTCAGTCTGGAACACATGACCTTTCCAGTTCCTGTGTGGATATTCCCATTCATTCAGCACTTCAATATTTCATCCAGTTCTCTTCTGACCTGTGAGCCTCCTGCTGAGAAGTTGGCCATGAGTCTAACATGGGTTCTGTGTAAGGGAGTCAACCTTCCTCTCTGGCTGTTATTACAGTTGCTACCTTGTATCTTGTCTGCATGGGGTTTGAACTCAGATACAGCTCAGAGGAGATCCTCCTTGATTGAGTCTGTGAGATTCCTTCATGTCTAACTAATGTCTTCCCCAAGATTCAGAAACTTTTGAGAAGCACTTGGCTCATGAGTCTTTTCTGTACCTTTCCTATCCTTTTCTCCCTCTGTGATATTTTTGAAGACACTCTTTGCTTTTTAATGATTTCCCATAGCTTTCAAAGGTTTTCTCTGAGTGTATTAGTTAGGGTTTTCTTTTTTTCTTCTTCTTCTTCAACTCAACATAAGTCAGACTCATTTGAAAAATGGAAACCTCAATTGGAAATGCCTGCACAAGATTGGCTTATGGCTAAGCCTGTGAAGCATTTTCTTGATTGATGATTGATGTGAATGCTCCCAGCTGGTCAGGTCATCCTGGGTTGTATAAAAATGGTTGAGAGTGGAGTGAAAGCCATGGGGTGCAAGATGGGGTGAAAGCCATGGGGTGCAAGCCAGTATGCAGGGTTCCTCCATGGTCTTGGTTTCAGTTCCTGCCTCCAGGTTCCTGCACTGAGTTCCTTCTCTCCATAATAGACTGTAAACTGTAAGGTGAAACAAAACCTTTCTTCTCCCAGTTGGTCTCTGATCATGGCAATTTATCACAGTAACAGAAAACAAATGAAGGCACAACACTTTTTTTCCTCCACTTATTTTAGCTCGGTAAAATATTTCTTTCATCTGAGATCTTTTCTTTTTCTTCTACCTGACCAGGTCCATGTTTGAAGCTCGCCATGTTTTTGTCTGTCTTATTCAGGGTTCTAATTGGTTCTTTTTGTGATCTCTCTGTGGACTTTCTCTCCCCATATGTGACCAGCTTTATGATCCCAGTAAGTTATCTGGCTGCATCCTCATGTGTCTTGTTAATTTCCCTTTAAAAGCATCATTCTTTGGAATTCTTTGCAATGTATTGGTTATCCTTTGCTTGGGGGCATGGGGGTCTGTCTTCAGAAGTTTTGTGTTCCTTTGGAGCTATCGTGCTTTTATATGCTTCTCAAATTCTTCTGCCACCTAGTGGGTCAGCAGGCATTGCCAATATTATAGGAGATCTGTCATAGGAAAGGGCTTTCTGCTGGTGGTGGGCTGTAGATTCTGGCTGTACAGACTGTGTTAGCCCCAGTTCCTGGTTAGTGGTTGGATGCAGCATCTATATATATCCTTCAACTGCAGTAAAGGCTGGTGGTATGTCACATGACCATGGACCAGGTTGCACAGACTAGAAGACTTGAATTTCTTCAGGTTCTGGAAAGTTCTTGGCAGGTCTAGATGTGGTGTTCCTTAGGTGCAGACGTTGGATATTGAACACTTCCTAAGCTTCTAAGAGAACAAAGCAGGCTGGTGAGCATAGATGGCTGTGGCACAGCCTGCTTGGTATTGATTGGCCTTCCTCAGTATCTGAAAGCCAACCAGTGGATGAGCCAAATTGATGGACCCAAGACTTCACAGGTAGCCTTACAGTGATGGTGTGGCTTAGTATGTGCATAAAGTCCTGTCTCAAAGGCAGGTAAATAGACCAACCATCTGCTTCTCAGTCCTTCGTGTGCTGAGACTCTAGAATAGGCAGCTTAACTACTTCTGGGGCCAGAGGAACTTGAGTAGTGCTTCTTAGAGTCATTGGGAAGATGATCCTCAGCTGACCCCCATGGTTATGGTTGGGTGGGATCACTCCTCTGAACTGTAAGCTTTTGTGAGCAAAATTGCTCAAGACTGTCTGTCCAGATGTTTCCAGGATTAAAGATGTCTGGGTGAGGGCACCTGGCTTCTTCCTACAATTGGAAGGGGAGGAATCTGGGGGCTTCTCATGCAATGGGTAGGTTATTGAACTGTTTCTCCATGACTGCAAGACTGAACTACTCAAGATATATTCCACAGATGCTGTTAGGGCCATGGACAGGTAGGTAGAAACATATGATTGTTTTTTGGGTACTCTGCAGACTGAGGTCTCAAGATGGGCTAACCTGATACTTTCCAGGCCATGGGAGGGGTGAACATGGTCTCAGAGAATCTCCAAGTAGCAACAGCTGAACATGGGAGTTGCATGGGATGCTGGGGCAGCACAGTTATGGAGTCTAATTCCTCAGTCTGGTCAGGCTGCACATGTCCCCGGAACTTCTTGCAGTGAGTGTCCTGGTGTCTATGGTGAGAACAGAGTTGGCAGGGGATGGTCTCCTGCTTGCCCTGTGGCTGGGGATGGTCTGTTGTTTGCTTTCTGTCTGGGGATGGTCTCTTGCTTGCTTGTCTGGAGATGGTCTCCTGCTTGTCCTCTGCCCATCATGCCACGTCCCTCTGGGCTCAGGTTACTTCTTCAGTGTTATAAAGGTAGATATATTAAGATTAGTTTCTTTCTGTGAGCTACCATGTGTCTTCTTGCTCTGAAACACCCCTGCCCCTTTGCTTTGCAACTCAAGTCTTCTGCCTCAGGCTCTGTAGAAATTGCTGTTATCTTTTTCTTGTTTTCTTCCTCTACACATGAGAAGGGTACCAGGCATGTCTAGCCAGCAGCTTTGATGATGTCTGTCCAGTTTTACCTTTAGTAAAAGGGAAGCCGAGACAGGAGGACTAGAGAATATGTAATTCCAGTCGGGTCTACAAGACATGTTCTAGGCCAGCCAGGGCTACATGTGAGCCCTGTCTCCAAAGGGATGAAGAGAGGCATTACAGAACTGTCAGGCACAGTGAAATGTAGAAGCTTTCCCACATCCCCCACCCAACTCCTGATGCAGAATGGAACATTACATACATGACACTTTCACTATGTGACAGGCATGGGAGCGGAGTTGGTGAGGAGCCTGGAGCTCGTAGTTCCTAAGTGAGTGACTTTGCCTATATCATCTTTTGTATTCCCAGCTTCTAAATGAGACTTACCATGATTGAATTTGTTGAATAAATCAATGCCTCAGAGATAGGGTTTGGCAGGAAAGTAAGAGGCAGGCGAAGTGGGAAAAATGGGGCAGTAGTGGGGACCCCATGACTTGGATGACTGAGGAGTCAGGAACTGCTGAGATCCAAGAAATCTCTCACTAGACTGGAGGATGGGCACGTTGGACTAGACCTATCATCTGAATGTTTCAGGTTGGACCCTGGATCGACATCTGTTGAAAGAGCTGGGGAGCATGGAGCAGTGTGGAGTAGTGATGTGAAGTCCACATGACAGAGGGAAAGAGCTGTTGCTGAGATAGCAGTTTCAGCTGTTGCTGAAATGCACAGTTTCTGCTAGTGCATTGCTGTATGTTGTGGATGCTGCATGCGCATTGTATGTGGTTGTGCTATTGTGTTGCTTGTGACATGTCTAGTGAATATGGTCATGTGTGTTGTGGGTCCATGTGTTCCAGATATTCTATGGGTGTTTCTGTGTCCTACGTGCATGACCATCATGTGTATTTGTTACATGCCATATGTGTGACACAGGTGTTGCATTCATTTCTTAGGTGGGATGAATGTATTGTGTGTGTGCCCTCATGTTGTGAGCTATACATCATGCACATTTCATTGATATACATGTTGTATGTGGTATTTTGTGCATATTCTGTATGTTAGGTACATTGTATGTTTGTGTGTACTATGTTCGTGGTATAGGTGTATGTGTGCATTATCTAGATTGTGTGTTATATGTGATGTGTTTGGTATATGCATGACTTATGTAGGGGTGTGTTTGTGTTAAGACTGGCAGATGTGATATAGCCTGTCCAGTTAGATTTGAATTTCAGTATTGGTTACCTCTGTGCTCCATGGAATATTTATATACTGTCATACTAAAAACGTATTTGTGCAACCTACCCTTCACTCATCAGCTCGGACCACCCTTGAGAGCGTATTTGGGCAGACAAGGTCCCATCCTGATTCACTGTTTAGCCTCAGGCAGCTTAGCCAAGGAAACTGCTGTCACAGGCTTGTCTATCTTGCTCCTTACAAGACATAGATCATGTGTCCCAGCTGCGGGCAGCTCTGTGGACTCATCTGTGGGCTCCCGTGAGAGGAGGCAGCACCTCTGAGGTCCCCTGCAGTTCCATCCATCTCTAGAAACATGTGTTCAGTATACACCCACATACCACCTTACTGTTCCAGTGTTGGCAACCACAAAGCTTACCTGCTCTCTTCCCCAGATGAGCCTACCATTTCCACACTAAAAATATAATTCCTTGTATGCCTCTCTGATGCCTCTGTGTTAGGCACG
This sequence comes from Rattus rattus, assembly GCF_011064425.1. Lineage (NCBI taxonomy): Eukaryota > Metazoa > Chordata > Mammalia > Rodentia > Muridae > Rattus > Rattus rattus. Next base: position 256,299,145 of record NC_046154.1, read on the forward strand.
GTCAACTCTTTCCTATGGGCTCCACTAGCTTGGGACACAATCTCCTCTTCTTCTCCCCAGCAACTCCCCAAAATTCCTGCCTGGCTTTGTGAGTCCTGTGGCTTTCACTTTGAATGAGTGTCCTGTGTCCCAGCGGCTTGCCCAGGCAGAGGTCATGACTACCTCAGTCCCAGAGCCCTCCTGGGTCTGTGTTCAACTACCCACAAGGTGTGGTTTCCATATGCAAATCAGGCCACCTTCCATCAGTCAGAGCCACCCCTTCCTTGATCCTCCACTTCCACCTACACTCAGCTCAGGGTGGGTGTGGCCAGAACAGGCATCGGTGGCTAAGGAGTCAGATGAAAAATCCTCTTCCTTTATGAGGAACATGGTGGGCTGAATGTGCTCCAGAAGAGACCTCCAAAACCTGCATCCCAGGTCTATAAAGACAACCTTGCTTGGAAACAGGGTCTGTGCAAATATATTTAAACTAAGAACAGTGAGACAGATTAGGTTAGGCTCAGAGTCTGATGATAAATCCTTACAGGAAAAGACAACAAACTGCAGAGATCAGGTAATGCCGGAGACTGAGGCTGGAGTCATAGGCCAATGGATTCCAGACCATCAGGGATGGGAAGATGTGGGAGGGATGGACCTCTATGGCAGGGGATATAGTGTCTAGCCCTGGCTACCCCTCTGTGATAACTTGAATGTAATGTGCCCCATAAACCTCAGGAAATGAAATACTTGGATCCCAGTTGATGGTTGTTTGGGGATGACTAGGAGGTATAGTGGCCTTGCTGAGGGAGGTGTGTTACTGGAGGCAGGCTTTGAGATTTTAGCTAGCTCTCTCTTTTTCCTACTTGTGGTTGAAGATGTGAATTCTTAATTGCTGTTCCTGCCACCTGTCACCTTCCATTTGCCACCTGTCACTTGCCACCTGTCACCTTCCATTTGCCACCTGTCACCTGTCACCTGCCAACTGCTATCTGTCACTTGCCACCTGCCACTTGTCACCTGCCACTTGCTACCTGCCACCTGCTACCTGCCAGCTGCTACCTGTCACCTTCTACCTCTGCTTTGTCACCCTGGATGCTAACCCTCTGGGACTCTAAGTCCCAAATAAACTCTTGCTTCTATAAGTTACCTTGTTCATTTTGTTTTATACAGCAATAGAAAATTAATGATATACTCCTTGTTTTCATAATGGTAGAGAATCAATCCCTGCCGTCTCAAAATACCTGGTTTGAACTAGTCTGTTCTGGCAGTTACAGAGTGTACAGTTAGTCAGAAAGAAACTGTTAACCAGACACCCCGTCACTGTCCACCCATGTCCCAAGAAATACAATCTTAGAATAAAACGTCTCCCCCCGAATGAGTGAGTGGGCCACCAAACACACCATGAGACACTTAATACTAGCAACGCAGCCTCTAGTTATGCCTGGGCTTTGAGCAGGCCCTTCCCTGATGCATTTGGTCTCCATAGCAACTCCAGGACATCTGTTTTTCTTTATGAGCAGCCCAAGTCATGGGCATTTAAGTAGAATCTGAATAGTGGTAGCTTAGAGGAAGGCAAGACTCGGGGGGCAGGGAGTTACCTTGCAAATTTGTAGTATTTGATCTAAGCCTGTGGAGCAGGCAGGAAGCGGCTGGCCATAGTGGTGAGATGGGCATCAAGGCCAGGGGTACGGGAACTTGGAGGAAGAAGAGTGTAGGCGTACCACAGGAACAGTGCGAGAGGAGAGAACAGGCCTAGGAACAGACTGGGACTCTGGTTACATGCTGTGGAGAAGTGGAGCCTCTTCCCTTTGGGGATGGGAAGGGGAGATACAGTGCAAGAGGGCACCAGCTAGGCAACACAGGAGTGCCCTGGTGTCTGGGTGCAGAGCGGCCCATGTTCATCAGGAAGGAAGGCCTGTGCTATCACATGAACATGATATGGGATGGCTCTACCAGGTCCAGCTGCCTGGGGGACTTGGATGACTCAACACTGTGCAGGAACACCAGCTGCCAGGGTGTCTAATGCCACTGCTGTCCCCATGGTAGACCAGAAGGGCTAGAAAAGGAACTGGTTCTTTGTCTTCTCAAGCTAATAGTCACTGTCAAGATGATCTTGGCGAATAACACAGTCAGTAAGGTTGGACAGATTGGGTGGGCATACAGGAGGAGTTGCAGACACTAGGGCAAGACTCCATGTGCAGTAGGGGTGTGGATTTGTACCCTGAGCTGTTCTGTTTTAGGTCACCAACTGGAACAACAGAGTATCTGTGATACCAGAATTTTCTGCTGGTCTGGCCTATTTTCTTTTTATAGGGAGAATGAACTTGTACTTGTGCGTGCATGTGTGTGTGTGTGTGTGTGTGTGTGTGTGTGTGTATGTGTGTGTGTGTATGTGTGCATGCCCATGTATGCATGCATGTGGAAGTCAAAGGTGCATGTCAGGTAACATACTGGTTAGTTTTATGTCAACCTGACACAAATTAGATCACCTGGGAAGAGAGAACCCCAAGTGAGAAAATAAACTTATCAGACTGGCCTGTGGTGTATTTTCTTGATTGATAATTGATGTGGGGGAGCCCAGTTCACTGTGGGTGGGAGGCCCTGGGTTCTAGAAGAAAGCAAGCTGAGCAAGTCATGGTGAGCAGGCCAGTAAGCAGCACCCATCCACGGTCTCTATCAGTTCCTACTTGAACTCCTCCAGTGACCTCTCTTAGTGATGGAATGTGATGTGGAATCATAAGATGAAACCCTTTCTTCCACAACTTTCCTCTGGTCATTGTGTTTGATCGCAGTGATGGGCACACTAATCAAGACAAGGGTCTACCTCCATCACTCTCCACCTTTACTTAAAACAAAAACCATTTATTGAATTTGTTCCTTGACAGTTTCTTATAGGTATATGTTTCATATAATACGATAACCCCCCACCTCATCTCCCTCCCACCCCAATCCTGTCCCTTTGCCACATTCATGTTTTTTGTTTTGCTTCAAGGTCTGTTGACCAGGGCCATGTATGTTACCATGAGTTTGGAACTTTTCTTTAAAACCTGATGCATCAGTGGATTCACAACTGAAGATAGTGACTTCCATTTTCCCAGAATACATCAGTAACAAGTGACCTGGTGCTTACTGATTAGGAGAGACTGGTCAGGGAGCCCAAGGGATCCTCCTGTTCCCACCTCCCCAGCGCTAGGATTACAGACACAAAACACCATGCCAGACTTCTTGCAGGGGTGCTGGGGACTTAACTCATGTCCTCATGCTTGAATGGGTAGCCCTGTGCCCACTGAGCTGTGATCCATGCCTCTGATTTGGGACCACTCTCATGTTGTCCTGTAGCTTTGCCAGGAAATGATACTAGGGTAAGATCAGTTAGGCAGTAGCAGAAGAGAAAGCTTTGGCTCAGGATCTGATCTTATATCTTATAGATTTGCTCTTCTGAAAGCTCACTGGGTCAGGAACGACCAAGTTAAAGTGGGATCTGAGCAGGAAGGGCTCTCTGGACATATTCTCATCACAATTTTAATGTTTACCACCCCCAGACTTGAAGTATTTAACCCTTTGATGCTCTAAGATGGCAATACCTGAGGCTCTGTCGTAAATGACCAATAATGTGCCAAAACCCATGGAGACAGCAAACTGGAAAATGGAGGAAGTGTCATGTGTGAGCAATAGAAAAAGGCCTGGTTTGAGAATAAATGTGCACCCCACTCCCCAGAGCTTAGGAATCATTGTGAAAGAGAGGGTGGAAATATTGTAAGAGCCAATGGCAGTGAATGCCTACACAGAAACCATTTCCCAGGCATAGCAGGACAGTTACACATATGAACTCATCAGGGTTGTGACAATATGCACAAGACATTCATAACCTTAGGCAGACAAAATTCCAGCAAGAAAATGGGAAGGAGGTAGGCAGGAAGTCCCACCCATATCTGAGGACCTATGAGGGCTAATTGACAGTTACTGGAAGATTCAGTTTTTTTTTAAGGTTTTGACCCCTGGTATACTGACAACAGCCTAGAGCAAGCCCCATACCCCAAAGTATTTGGACAACACACACTAGATTTAACAGGCTAAAGCAAAAGAGCACACAAGTTTGGTGAGGAGGGGAGGTGGTGTCTCTGACAGGATTTGTGGGACGCTATGAAAATATATTGTGTAAAACTCAAAGAATTAATAAAAATATCATTACAGCTCTCTCATTCTTATATCCTTAGGGTTGTCCTACCTGTGCTTTTGCCATCAGGGCCAGCTCTACTGTGCTACCCAAGTGAGGTGCAGGGCCAGTTCACCCACTCTATAACCCACTGTCAACTCTGCCTCAGGTGGCAAGGAGCGAGGAGGCAGGAGGCATGCCCTCCCTTCCCCAGCTCCACATAGCCACCTCACAGCAGAGGGGTAGTAGACTCAGCTCCTATGTTCTCACCCTTGGGGCCAGTTCATCTGTGCCTCCCTCCACCAGGGCCAGCTCTACTGTGCTTCCCAGACGAGGCACAGGGCCCTCTCTATCAATTATTTGATATTATTGATCCCGGTAAGGATCCAATATTGGTGATGTCACAGAAGCCAGAGATCTTGAACCAGACCAATGGCTCACTGCAATGAGCATTTGCAAGTGAAGATGTGTGGACAGAGGGATATTCTGTGAGGCACACTGTGACACACTATAACTTCTACAATGAGATGTTTTTATGCTTTGTTTTTGTGTGTTTGTGTTTTGGGAAGAGGTTGTAAGGGTAAAGGATACACATGAGGGGATGTGGAGATGAACAGGACTGGGATGCATGATGTGAAACTCAAAGAATCAATGAAAAGATGTTTTTAAAGAAATAATATATGTACAACAGTTTGTCTTTATCCAATGGTGGGGTATACTCCAAGACCCTCCCCCACCAGCAGGCACCTGGAATACTACATGCGAGTAATTTTCCTTGTGAGATCTGATGTCTGAGATACCTTTGAAATGACTAGCTGGCAGGTAGCATATACGGTGTGGAAACACTGAGGGCTGTAGCAGGAGTTAAACATTGTGTTCCTGCTTAGCTCAGTGCACAATGTAAGTCTCATCAGCTGTTCTCTTTTGCATTGGTCTATGTTGTGTTTTCTGAATGCAATTGGCAGTAACTAAAATCACAGAAAATAGAACTTCAGATATGAAGAGGCTGGGCTGCATGTGTATTTGGAGGTGCACATCTGCTTGTATGGAATGCACAAACAACCACATGTGCACTTGCAGGTGTTGGCAGGATAGGACATGAAACTGTTGCAGTCTACGCTCACATCGGGATAAGCACCAGGACCAAAATGAAATTGAGAAAGCAAGGTTTTGTTTGGCTCATAACTTAACAATCCATCATAAAGGGAAGCTGAGGCAAGAAGAGGGCAGAGATCTAGAGGAAGGAACTGAAGCAGAGACAGTGGAGGAGTGCTGCTCCCTGGCTTGCTTCCCCTTGCTTTCTCAGCAACCCGTCTTAGACAGCCCAGGTCTGCCTGCCTAGGGATAACACTGCCCACAGTGAGCTAGAGCTCCCTACATCAATTGACAATTAAGAAAAAGCCTTAGCAACCTGCCCACAGGCCAGCCTGGTGGAGGCATTTCTTCAGTTGAGGATTCTTCTTTCCAGGTGACCTTTGGTTTGTATAGGGTGACAGATGAAGCCAAGTGTGACCCCCCACCCAAGAGCAGCATAGCTGGAGAGAGAGCAGCCGAGTTCCAGCATGGTGGAAACCATCACAGAACCTGGCTTCCTGGGATTAGGAAAGAGCAGGCCCTGTCATGGTGTCTGAATTGACTGGTCGGACTGTCTGCCAACAAGTCCTAGGTACTCTCCTGGCTCAGCCTCTGGGAGCTGCGATTGTTGCCAGTGCTGCCACACCCGGCCTTTGTGTGGCTTCCTGAGATCAGATTCAAGTCCTCATGTCTGAGAAGCGTCCTCCTCTTTTCTAATGTTCCTGTGCTCCTACAGAGACACTGGCACTGTGTCTTCACTGGAGAAGCAGCTGTCAACGGAATGAAAGACCTTAGGACAGAGAGACTGGCAGGAGACGTTTGTAACTTGCTTTAACAAATGAAAATGGAATCTGACTGGTTAACTTTTCATTTCAGGCAGCACATGGGTTTGTTTGTTTGTTTGTTTGTTTGCTTTTAGTGTCAATATTTTCCAAGTAATGTGTATAAATGTACTCACTCTGAAAAGGTATTTGTTAGTCTGAAATTTAAAGTAGACTAGAGGCTGGGCATACTAAGCCATGGTTGAAACCCCAGCACCCCGGAAACAGGAAGATTGCTGCAAATTTCAGGCCTGTCTGAGATTAGGAGTGAGTTCCTGGCCACCCTGATACCAAGTCTCTGATAAAAAAAAAAACCCAAACATACAAACAAAATGAAAACAAACAAAGAAAAAAACAAAGAAAAGTCAAAAAGAGAAGAGAAAGGAAGACTGAGTGAGCCTTGGGAGGTGCTAGTACTTCAAGGGCTTGCTGAACACCCGTGAAAACCAGAATTCAGATCCCCAGAACCTACATAAATGCTGGGTGGGTGTAGCTGCTTGAGGCATGTAATTGTGGTTTTGGAACATGGGATTCCCCAAACAAGCTGCTTTGTGAGACTAATCATATTGGTGACCTCCAGATTTGATTGAGAGACCCTGCCTTGAAGAATAAGGTAGATCTCTCTCTCTCTCTCTCTCTCTCTCTCTCTCTCTCTCTCTCTCTCTCTCTCTCTCTCTCTCTCTCTCTCTCTCTCTCTCTCTCTCTCTCTCTCTCTCTCTCTGTCTCTCTCTCTCTGTCTCTCTCTCTCTCACACACACACACATAAACACTGAGGGGTTGAAATGCATGTGGACTTGCTTACATGCAAATATAGATAAATATGTATGAATAGCACATACACACAAATATACAAGAAAAAGAGAGCGAGAGAAAGTTCGACTAGAGAGTCTAAATTTTATCTGGCAATTTGACTAAAAGTGAAGAAGACATTTATTGTTATTTTAGGAACCTGAACTTTAAGATTTGCACAATGTGTCTGAGGCATAGAACAAGCTAGAGGCAAGCTCTTTACTGATCCTACTCTCCTGCCTCTAACCTTTACAGGACCCATGAGTGAACTATCTCCCTCATGCGCCAGTCACTTTCCAGACAGGAGACCTCCCTGCTGAGTGTGGAAACCTCATTCAGCTGTAGAGCTGGAGAAGGCCTGGTCTCAGCTGCAACTTGAGCTGTGGGTCTGCCAAGCCTCCTTCTGAGACCTTGGGGACAGGCCCACACGCTGAGCAAAACCTGCCTGTTCGCTCCAGTTGTTCTGACTAATTTAACGACAGAAATGGGGCTGATTAATCCCAGATACTCTGCTGGCATTTAATCTCACTGAATGTTAGACAACAATCTCATTATGTGTTTATGTCTTCAACATGATAGGCAAGGAATGAAATCAAGCCATAAAATCAATTATTTCTGCAGAAATTGTCATAGAAGACAAAACATCATCAGGAGACAAAAGCAGTTATGATTAGGGCTTAATTTACCCTGTGCTGGTTGTGAGCCCTGCATGATGCCCCACAAGGCTCACCCAGGCATGCTATTGCAAGTCCTGGTGCTTGTTACAAATGGGGCCTTGAGAAAAGCATTCCTGCTGTCCCTGTCTCTCTCCCTCTTGGACTGTGGCTTCTTCCTTCTCTGCCTCAAGTTCTGAATCTATGTAAAAGTTGGCCGTAGTGCTGGAGGACAGCCCAATCAATAAAGTCCTTTCCTCACACCCTTGAAGACCTGAGTTTGATCCCTGAGCAGCCTGTAAAAACAACATGTATGAAGGCATGTGTTTGTAAAGCTAATGATGGGGAGGTGGAGGAGACAAAAGGATCCCCAGGGCTTGCTAGCTGGCTAGTCTAGCTGAATCACAGAGTTCATGGTTCACTGAGAGACCCTTTCTCAAAAATTGAGATGGAAATGACACAGGATACTAAACTCTGACCTATGTGCATATATGCATGTGTGCACGTACTCTCATATACTATACATGTACACACATACATGAATATGCACACCACATGCATATAGACATGAACACCATGCACATACATACATGGCTATGCATACCACATCCATACAAACATGCATGCCACACACATACATACATACACATACACAGACATGTATACCACATACACACAGACTTGGATAACACACACACACATATACATGGACATGCATACCACATACATGCAGAAATGTATATCACACACACATATACATGAACATGCATACTACACACACACAGGCATGCATACCACACACACATACACACACATACATGGACATGCACACCACATATACACACAGACATGCATACCACACACACATACACACATACACACACACATACACACACATACATAGACATGTATACCACGTATATACAAAAATGCATAACACACATACATGGACATGAATATCTCATACACATAGAAATGTATAACACACACAAACATGCATATCACACACGCATACACACATATACACACATATACACATATATACACACATACATGGACATGCACACCACATATATACACAGATATGCATATCATACACACACACACACACACACGTGTAAAAGAACTGGCAACAGGTGACACTGATTTGGAGAATTATATAATTAAACTACAGAAGGACTATTTCTTGCTTATTACCTCATCTCCCTCAGTCAAGGGTCACATATGAACTGAGATAAACATAAAATACAATCATGCATCTTTGAGACACCAGGAAGCAGGGAAGGAAAGAAACCAACTAGAAGTTGGAAGACAGGTCACATAGCTAAAATCTGCTACTTTCCACCTTGGGTAGTTTTATGATAAAGCCTCGGTCCCCCATTTGAAAAGCATAGGGGTAGTGAGAGGTAGCTTCTCGTGCCTGGTGTGACCTTCCCTCAGAGAAGATGCTGATACTGGGCTTATCTTCCTTTGCATGGCATTCAGGCTGTCTGCCAGCAGCACATTGTGGGTGTTTGTCATTTGAACAACCCATCGGCTCAGAGGCAATCACCCAGAGGAGTTGCAGCACAAAGACAGATAGGCCAGGAATGACCCATGCCTGATCACAAGGGGAGAGATGAGCAAGGATCCATCAGGCAAATGGCACCAACACCTGCTTGCTCATTGCACTTCTAGATTAAAAACATAATTTCCCTGATGTCTCTAACTCTGACGTATGGGATACTTCTAGAGACAGTAAAGAACTAAGAGGACCTGGAAGCACTTCTGTGACCTCCATCATTGGACTGGTGACAGTGAGGATTCTTTTGTTGTTTACTTCTGTAATTCAAAACCCAAACACAAGTGTCTACAACACTTGCAGTCACTTGTTCAGCCATCTATACCCATCTGTGCCTGCAGGTGTGAATGAGAGACCATTGTGTTGGGTATAAAACATGGTTGCTAAAGGAATGACAGCTCTGCTGACTTAGATGTGCCCACTGGCTGGGAAGACCATGACAGAAGTCTTCTTACATGTTTCTTAGGTGTATTAGTTACTTTTCTGTTGCTGTGATCAAATGCTCTGATGAATAGCAACTTAGGGAAGGAAGGATTTGTGTGTTGGCTTTTAGTTCTAGGGGGTAGAATCAATCATGGCAGTGAAAGCAGAGTGGCATGAGCAGCAAGCTCTTTGATCACATAAGAAATGGAGAAGACAGGGAATGAGAGGAAGAGGCAGATTAAACAGGAAGTGGAGTGAGGCTATAAACTCTTGAAGCCCACCCCCAGCAATGTACTTTCTCTACCCGAAGATTCCATTAATGTACTCCAAACAGTACCACCAACTGTGGGCCAAGTGTTCAAACACATGAGCCTGTAGGGAACATTTCTCATTCAAATCACCATAGTCCCATTTGCCTGACAAAGATCATTCAATTCTATTACCAGAGAAGCAACTGAAGCATTGGGAAGTAATGTGACTTTGAAATCACACAGTTAGGAATGGAAGGCCCTGGGGCTGGTCCAAGATTAGAGGCGGAAGGTGGAGATTTCCCTCTCTTTTTTAGTTCTGCTGTACAGAGTCATGAGGCTAGCAACTATGTTATCGTTGGGCCTGGTAAAGGAGGAGAAAGGAAAGGCCTCAGAGATGTGGCTGGCAGACCTAATCCTACCTTCCCAGATTGAGGTTTGTTCCAGTTATGGGAAATATCAGGGAAAGCAAGAAAGGCATCAGCAGAACTTGTCAGACTCTGAGCTCCTTCCTTTTTCTTCATAACAACAGTGGGAACAGGGCTGTGGGCTTTCCCTGGGAACTTGACATCAAGGGTGTGTGTGTGTGTGTGTGTGTGTGTGTGTGTGTGTGTGTCTCATGTTTCATTTGTATCTCTCTCCTTTGAGGCTCTTATTCCTCATCTCCCTTGAGCTTCCATTTACAAACAAGACATCTTGAAGGGGTTGGTAAAGATTTGGGAGTTTGCAAGTGTTCCAAGAGTCATTCTTAACAATGTCATGCCTCACCTCGTGATCATCACTTACACAGAGTGTCTCCATCCTTAAGGTAGCTAACAGCCAGGCATAACATTCTCTGGGTCAATTCTGATTCTGGCTTGCTGTGCCTGAGACATCTAGGGTGTGTGTAGAAGGCTATGGCCCTCACTTTGCTGAGCTTGTGGAGAGCCAGCACCATCTGTGGGAGCTACGGAGCTACAAATGAGCAGAAAGCTCAGTTGGTGTAATGGCTAATCTCAGTTGTCGATGTGAGGAAACAGAATTGCTTGGGAAATGGCCCCTGGCAATACCTGAAAGGGTTGCCTTGCTTAGGTTAATCAATGTGTAACTGACCTGCCCACAGTGGGCAGCATCATTCCCTAGGCTGAGATCCTGGGCTGTTATACAAAGGAGATATTGAGCTGAACACAAGCATCCATTTCTTTCTGAGTTTCGACTGTGGCTGTAACAGGACCAGCTGCCTTTAGCACCTCCTGTTGTGACTTCCCAGTCACATTGGACTGTAACCTTGAACCATGACCCAAAATAAATTCTGACTCTTTAAGTTGCTTTTGTCAGGATATTTTCTCAAACTGACAGGAAATGTAACCAATACAGATGGGTGGCCCAGGAAGCTAAGCCCCACATTGGCCTCTTCCATGCTTGTGGCTTCACCTCTGCTGGTCCGGGTGACATTTTTTTTACTGAGCTCCCAAGGCAAGAATGGAGCTTTTAGGGATGTGTGAAGCACACACAGAGACATGTGCACTGTCTGAATATGGTTCAGAGACCCTCTATGAAGATAAGAAGGCAGAGATATAGCCGGCTGGGGACTGTAAGAAATGGCCTCAGAACCAGGACATCACAGATGCGTGAGGACCTGTGCTGGCCTTCCTATAGGCACTCAGAAAAGCCTTCAGCATGGAGCTTTTAGGCTGAAAACGCAGAGCATATGGAGCTGCATCATTTATTTATGACCTCATTTGTGTGTTTTAACATTTATTGAGTACCTACTGTTTGTCAGGGACCATGCTGCAGCCACTGGAGAAAGAAAAATAAGGAAGTCTATTAGGAAAAAAGTAGTGAGGATCATTAGCTCACAATTATCATTACAGTGACGGAGAGGCTCATACAGCATGCTTTGGTAAACAGGAGGGAGAGACTCAACCCAGGAAGGAAAGCAAGCACAAGAGCAAACTCAAGACTCTTCAGGGAAGAGGTATGGCTCATGTGCCAGCTCTCACTAGGTGACCAGATGACTGTCCAGACAATGTGGAGCAGTCCTTCTAGGTCTCCATTTTTATGTCTGAATAATGGGGTAGTAACATCCACTCGCAGGGACCCTAGGAATGGTGTGATATTATGTATATGAGATTCACTAACAACAACTACACACATATACACATATGTGCATACACACACACACACACACACACACACACACACACACACACACACGTATATACATACCAAGACTGAGATGGAAGAAAATGGAAGGAGAATGAATGAATGAAGGAAGGAAGGAAGGAAGGAAGGAAGAGAAAAGAGAGAAGGCAGAGTGAAGGAAAAATAAAGAAATAAAAAAGCAAAAGGTAGGGGCTAGAGAAATGGCTCAGCAGTTAAGAGCACTGGCTGTCCTTACAGAGGACACGGGTTTGATTTCTATCACCCACATGTTGACTCACAAGCCTCTTTAACTGCAGCTTCACGAGTTCTTACATGCCCTCTTCTTACATCCACATACATTGTACAAATGTTCTGTGCAGACATATATGTGGGCAAAAATATCCATGCATATATAATTTTAAATTAAAAGAAAATTAAAAAAAACCCATCTAGCTACCTGAGCAGATTTCCATGGATGTGTCTGTCAAAGCTTCGAGTTGGTCAAGTCCTACACTTTTGACATTTATGATTTCTAATTGTTAATGATGCTTCCATAAAGCTGAAAATGAAGTGAGATAAAATGAGGCTGTTTTGCTGGAATATGCTAATGGATGTAGGCAAGGATTCACAGCTCCCTTGAAATAACTCTGGGCACCGCTGCATGCACTGGCAGATCACAAATGTATGCCCCTAGAAGTAGTAAGGGTCCTTGTATGCTTGTCAGGCTGCAGAAGGAGCTCTTGGGGTCTTCACACAGCTTGGGAGGTATGCTTGCTAGTTTCATGTCAACGTGACACAAGCTGGAGCCATTGTTTCATGGAGAGGAGGGAATATTGGTTGAGAAAATGCCTCTATAAGATCAGGCTGTGGGCAGAGCCATAAGGCATTTTCTTAATTAGTGATTGATGGGAGTGGCCTAACCCATTGTGGTGGAGCCATCCTTGGGATGATGGTCCTGGGTTCAGGCTGAGCAAGCTATGATGAGCAAGCCAGTAAGCAGCGCCCCTCCATTCTTTCTGCATCAGCTCCTGCCTCCAAGTTCCTGCCCTGCTTGAGTTTCTGTCCTGACTTTCTTTGATAATGAACTGTGATGTGAAAATATAAGCCAAATAAACCCTTTCCTCTTTACCTTTCTTTTGATCATGGTGTTTTATCATAGCAATAGAAACCCTAACTAAGACAGCAGGTATGGGAACTTAGCCTGCTGGGTTGTCTTAGTCTTCAGGGACTGCGTTTTAAGAAACTTCTCCCTTCTTTCCTGGAACAGCTGTTTGGACCTTCAGGAATCTATTTCTGAGTGGTCCCCACCCCTTTCCTCCTCCTCTCAGTGGGAAACTCCACAACAGGCATTCACTTAACAATTTGCATTTGTCCACTTAGGTGGACTCCGCCATCTAGGTGTCCTCTGTGTGGACTGGGCCATGACCTGTTCTCCCTTTTAAATTTGGGCTCAAGTGGACCCATGAGTATTCATGTGATTGTGTGCACTGCCTGAATGGTTTCTTGGTTTCATAGGACCTATTTTTGTTTTTGTTTGTTTTTGGTTTTTACCATAGGACATGTTGCGTGGTAATTTGAACCTTTCTTTTATATGGAAAAACAAGGAGATGAGAAATGCTTGAGAATTTAAGATGGCTAACATGCCATTTACTAAAGGGAACTTAGCTTGGGATTCATGTTTTGGATTGCCCCCAATCTAGAATCCAGCTGTGGAACCCAAGAATACTGTAAGGGAGACGTGCTATGCTGTCAAGGAGAAAGGCAATGGGAATAGCAGCCAAGATCCTCCCCAGAGAAGGGAGAAAACTGGTGAGACCTGGCTCAGGCAGGTCTGAACCCCTGGAAGAGCAGTTAGCCCACCACTGACAGCATGACTGTGGACTCTTTGCTGCATAAGCAATTTTAATAACAAAAATCAAAGATCAGGTGGACTTGGAAAACAGAACATCACTGCAGACAGGTCAAAAACTCCCAGTTTTTAAGTTAGGATTGCTGATAGTGAATCGTTGGAGTGACTTTGTCTAACTATTGTGAGCCTGGATTTTTTCAATGAGTTTCAGTGTGAGGTTCAGGTAGAAAGAAAAAAATATGTTAAGGGCTGGGAGTAAGACTCATTGGATAAAAGTGCTTGCTGTGCAAGCCTGAGGGCCTGAGATCAAATCCCTAGTACCCACATAATGAAGCCGGTCATAACCACGATCAAGCTTGTGACCATAGATGATGGGGTGGCAGAGACGGGAGGATAGTTGGTGCTTGCTGGAGCCCCCACATATCTCTAGGTTCAGTGAGAAGTCTTGTCCTAAGAAAACAAGATAGAAAGTGGCACAGCAAGACACCTGGTGTTCTCTTCTGGGCTCTGAATGTGTGCACACAGGTGTGTGCACCCACATACACATACAGGTATGCATACACCATATCTATGTAGATAGATACATGGGTAGGTAGATAGGTGGATAGGTACGTATGTAAATGGGTGGTGAAAGATAGATGATGATAGATAGATATATAGATAGATAGGATAGATAGATAGATAGATAGATAGATAGATAGATAGATAGATGCCATGATGAAAGTAGGAGAGAAATCAGTATTGAGTCACTCAAGAAACGGTTGACAGCTACAGACAATTGAATATTGCAGGTAAAATGCATTCTATTGGCTAGGCAGCCTCAAGTGTTCTCTCTTCAAATCATGTGTTCAGGTATCTTTTAATTCTGCAAACATGGAGCCATTCTCAGGGCGGGGGGCAGGGTAAGCATTTGTGGAATACTGAGGGTCTGTGGATGTTTCTCAGTAGCTCACACATTTTTCAGGAGCCCAGTGGTTTAAATGAGAGGGAATATGTGGTGAACGGCTGTGGGCATCCTGCAGCGTGCTATGCTCGATGCTCTGCAAACTCAGGTTGAGGATGCTGCAAAGGACACTTTACTCAGAACAGAGTAGGGAATGAGCCAGCAAGTGCTGTGTGGTCTGTGATACTGAGTTACCTACAGAGCAGACGTTTGACGAGACGATTTCTGCACAGTTGGCAGCTGGGGGCAGGGTTGGCAAGAAACGAAAAAGAGGCACCCAGTTATCACATGACACCACGAGTGAACTCAGCCTAGTTGGTAGTTGATATAACTTTTTAAATAATGAACAAAAGAATGAGATTCCCAGGTGCAATCAGGGAAGAGAAACCAAGGGTGTTATAATGTGAGACATTTTAAATGCCAGTGAGCATTTCCCAGCCCGGGTTTAAGACTTCTCCCCACTCTTGAGGTTTGCTGTGCAGACTGTAAAAGACGGAACTCTCCTGGGATTGATTCTGTCTGCTGATCTTGGCATGTGCTCTGCAACACAGGCTCCCAGTGTGCATGGCTCCTGAAGGACTGGGCACTTTCATCGGCAAACTTGGATCCTGTTCTCTTTGTTCTTTCTCTGTGACTGTTCCCATGACACCCACTGTTTTCCAGAAATGGAATCTGAGATTCACTCCATTCCTCTTTCCCACAGATAATTGCCACTGTAACGAATCTCCACACAACTAGGGTCTCAAAAGACATGTATCGCTCAGACAACTCTGAAGGCAGAAGTCTGGCATGAGTATCAGCTGTTGGCAGGACCGCATCCATTCTGGAGGGTCTCAAACAAGGCTAGAGGGCAAGTGAGTGTGACTAGCTCTACCACAAGCAGGACAGCTACGGAACACCCATTCCCCAGGGCTTCAGGGACTGTCTTGAAAGAGGGGGCTGAAAGAAGAAATCAGGGAGAACAGGAACAAGGTGGCATCTTCTGGATATGACAGGATCATTGCACTCATGAACTCAGAGAGCTGTGGCTCTCTGCACAAGGCCTGAAGAAGATGCAGCCTGTCAACATCCTAGCACAGAAGCGGATGGACCAAGAACCCCAATCCCTCACTGAGAAGCTAAAACAGTCGTTTATGGCTTCTGGGGAGAGAAGGTCAGTTTTCCTCAGGGGTGTGGCTTCTAGTAGGTCATCCATGTTCCAGTAGGTATTTAACACCTGAGAGAATAGGACTAGCACACAAACTGGACTTGGCGGGTTATAAAAATATTGTCAGGAAGTTGGGATGAGGTAAGGATGTAGGCCATGGACCTGGGAGAAGTTATAGGAAGGGTGTGCCAGCTAAATATGATAAAAATACATTGTATGCATGTGTACGTGAGAGTCTCAGAGAATCAACACAGTTATCACATTTAAAAGGAAAAAATAACTTGTTGAAATACAGAAGAGCTAGAGAATTTTTTATTTTTAGAAAAGTTCAGTTTTGACAGCCTCCGGAGTGAAGTTTTCTGGGCCTGGAAGATCAAAGGACAGGTTCATTCCGTGACTTGGAGATTGAAATCCAGGATCAGAGAGACTGTAGTGTCACCACCTATGTCCCATTATCAGATTATAGCATCCCTAAACGTCAATGACCATCGGGTGTATCCACTAGGTAGGTGATATCCCGCAAGGCACATAGGTCTATTTATAAAAAATTTTGGGAAAAGAGTTATGTTATGACAAAACTCCATCCTCTATCTTCCCTTTACAACAGAGAAAGTTCACTCAGAAGACAGCGAACAAGCTTGAATGCTTGGCTTTTCTATGAGACAATGAAGAACATTTCAGGAGTTGGGGGGAATGAATGCGTGACATAAGAGGTTTGGAGGCCACTGTCCAGCAGACAAGAGATATTTAAAGTCTTGTCTTGATTCCTGTGAAAACCAAACCACTATATAAAGTCACCCACAAGGGCTGGGGAGGTGGCTCAGTGCATAAAACTACTGCTGTTCAAGTGTGAAGAATGGTGTTTGAATCCCCAGAACTCAGGTAAACACTTGGCAGGTGCAGCAGTGTCCCCGTCAGCTCAGAACACAAGAGGCAGAGGCAGGGGACTTCCTGGAACAAGCAGGCTAACTGGATCAGCTGGTGGACTCTGGGACCAGAGAGAGACCCTGCTTCAATAAATAAAGCAGACTGTGATTAAGGGATGCACTTAAGGCCCACATTGGACTTCCACAGGCATGTGAACATATGTGCATGTGTACCCACACACATGCAATCACTCATACATGCAAACGTGTGTACCCACACGTACACACAGAATAACATAAAACCAAAGGTCCTATAGATGCATCAATCCTTGTAGCCAAAGGCTCCTGGCACTAGTTATCAGCTAAAGGTAAGAAATGAGGGTTAGAGTGCCAGTAATCGGGGGTGATAAGTTAAGGTAACTGCATTACTTATGTTTCTATTGCTGTAATAAAGCACCAATACCAAGGCAACTTATGAAAGACAGACTTTATTTTTGGCTTATACTTCCCCATGGTCAGAGTCCATGATGACAGACAAAAGGCAACAGGCAGCAGACACGATGGGTACAGCTTCAGGCTGAGAGCTAAGAGCCAAGGAGAGTTAAGAGGTCATATCTTGTACCATAAGCAGAGGGTACATTGGAAATGGTGTGACTCTTTGGAGCCTCAAAGCCCACCCTAATGACACACTTTTTCTACCAAGGCCACACCTCCCATGCCCCCTGAAGGGCGACCAAATGAGACCAAGTATTCAAACTCCCAAGACTATGTGGGACATTTTATTTAAACCGCCACAGTAACTTGCCCATTTTTAATTTTATTAAACTGGGTCACGTGACCCACTTTTTGCACATGCTTAATAAGCTTTGAGCAGAACTCACATCCTCCACTCCTCCTCCCCTTCTCCCTTATCCAATTCTGTTGGGGAACTTTCCCCCTTTCTAGACAGTAATGCTTCTACTTTTTGCATGAACTGTATGTATAGATGTGAAGAACTTACATCTTCTAGCTTTAGATGTGTCTGAGGTGTTACATCATCTCTCAAAAATAAATAAATAAATAAACAACAACAACAACAACAACAAAACCAAAACCCCACAAAACAAAACAATGACAAAGAAATATAAAAAAAGAAAAAGGAAATCATTGATTGCATATCTAGACTGGCTCCCACTAGTGGATAAAATTGCTCTCTCCCCACCAGGCAGCAAATCTCACCAGGAAATGGGGAAAGCCAGACCGGAAATGCTGGACCCATTTTCCAACCTGCCTCCCCAGTCTTACACAATCGCCTACCTCCATCTTCATTTTGTACCTGAGAGGTTGTGGCACTGCTGTGCACTGTTTGGGATCTGTGGAAAACTCTGCATCTGGTCCCAAGCAGCAAACGAGCATCTTCCCCCTCCGTCCACCACAATACCTGCCACGTCCCTTCTCTCACAATGGATAGTCAATACCCTGCCTAGGCATGAATGAGGGGATGGCTGGCTGGGTCTTTGCACAGCTGTGATACCGTAGCTTATGAATGAATGGATGAGGCTAATAAAAAAAAAGACCATGTTTTGCCCTGAAATTGCTTCATGGTCCTTCTGGGTCCAGGGGCTCCTTATCTTAGGACATTGTGTCTATAAATCCATATCTACCAAGCCAGGCTCTTCTGTGAATGACTTACCAACTTCACACCACAGCCCTCAGGATTCAGGAGGACCTGGAGCGCGTTCCAAATCAAAGGGAAGCTTATTTCTCATTGAGAGAGCTGTGTGCCCCGACAAATAGGGAGGCGGAGGCAAGCGAAGGAAAACCATTTCCATGGGAGCCAGAACAATCTGAATTCATGAATCTTCAAGATGCTTTCCAATCTGTTTCCTGCATATTAAAAAAATAACAAAAATAACAACACACACACACACACACACACACACAATCCCCCCAAACAGAGACATGGGCTGGGGGTGTCTACATGAGAGTCTTACTGAGGAGGGGCAATCTATTTATATGGCTAGTGCCATCCCACGGGTTGGGGCCCCAGGTTGAATAAGACAGAGAAAGTGATCTGTGGAATAATCTCTCCCTCTGCTTCATAACCGTGTCGCAATGTGATCAGCTGCCTTCTGCCTCTACCTCCATACCTTCCCTGCCTTGATTGACTAGATCCTCACACTGTGAGCCCAAAGATACCCTTCCTTGCTGAAGATGCTTCTGGGCATTGATCATAGTGATGAGAAAAGTTAATGGACACAGAAGGCTCACCCAGGCTGCAGCAAGAGAGGAAGGGATGGCCCAAGAGGAGGCCACTCCAGTGATGTGTGATAGAGAACACTGGCTTAGGCTGAATCCTGCTGATGCAGCATCTGTGAGCCGTGAAGACGAGAGCTTAGAAAGCAATGCCATGCTCCTGGGTGAGCAGTGGGTAGGGTTTAGACTGAGGAGGCTCTGTGGCTGTAAGTCTCCCTTACCATTGCTCCTGGTCAGACTGACATGCACAGGGAATGCCTGTTAGCTGGAACTGCATCATGGCTTTAGCTGTAAACAAGAAATTACTTGGGAAGAAAAAACTACAGCGAAAGATCATTCAGAAGGGGCTGGGGGAAAGAGGTCTTCTACGTAGATAAAGATGGACAGAGAGAAATGATGGATGTGTGAAGGTGTTGGTTATTTTTGTCTGATCAAAGCCATGACAAAAGCAACTTAGAGAAAGGAGAGGGTTTATTTAGGCTCACGGTCTGAAGGTGTTTTCTATCATGGTGGGTGGCTGTAGGAGAAGGAGGCAGCTGGTCGTGTTGCCTCTGATGTCAGGAAGCAGAGAGAAATGGATGTTGGTGCTCAGCTCAGTGTCTTGTTTTAATTCACTTCAGGACAATAGCCTATTGAATGGTCCCACGTAAACTTAGAGTGGGTCTCCCCATCACTAACCCATTCCAGAAATTCATTCATAGACATGCTCAGAGGTATACCTCCTAGATGATTCTAGACACTTTTGAGTTGACAATCAGCACTCACCAGCACGGCAAACCTCATAATAATTAATTTTCTTTTATATCTGCAAAACTCTCCACCCTGTTCCACCAACCGGGTACTAAGCATTCAGACACATGCGCCTGTGGGGGTCATTATCTGTCAAGCCAGGACAGGTAGACTGGATAGTCAGTGTTGCTGCAGCATGTGAAGGAGAGCGAACAAAACAAAGGAACAAGCTATGACCTGGGTGAAATATTTACACATCCTATAGATGATTGAAGACGGATACCTAGAATACGAACTAATTTAAAAATTCTAAGGATATATTTTAAACTTGGTTTGGATTTATGTATATGAGGGTTTACCTGCATGTATACATGTACAACATAAGTGTACTACGGCCATGGAAGCTTGAAGAATATGTTAGGTCCCTGGGAACTAGGGTTGCCGATGATTGTGAGCTGTTATTGGATGCTGGGACCCAAACCCAGGTGCTATGCAAGAGTAGCCGGTGTTCTTAGCCACTGGGCCATCTTTCCAGCTTCTAAATTTTCAAATCGAATGGTTGTGAACAATCTAATAATATAATAAAATGAAACAAAAGACGTTTAGGACCACGTTGAGGTGCAAAGAACAGACAACAAGCAAACACACAAGAAGCATTCACATCGGGAACCAGGAGAGAAACCCAAGCCAAATCAGCAGTGAGATATCTATGTGGCGCCTACTAAGTGGTAGAGGAAAGAGGCTCAGAACGGGGTTCTGCCTTGTCAAACATGGAGGTGTAATGTCTCTACAAAGGAAGAGAATCAAATACTGATAGACTCTGAGGACGAAAGTCTGTCTCAGATTCCAGAAGGTGATCTTGTGATCCAAAGTTATAAGGCAGGGCATCACAACCCAGCAAGAGTGAGAGAAAGTACATGATGGGGAACCAGGTCTGAGCCGCTTGGATGAAACTGAAAGGGAGAGAATAGCTGGAAACCACGGATGGATACGTAGCCATCAACGAATCTACAAAAGACCCAAACAGGACCTCTAGGAATAACAAGCTCACACAGAAAATCTGAAGCCCAATGCTCACTGGAGCAGCAGATTAGATAGAGCTGAACTGGGAATAGTGGTCAGCTGGAAATAAAGCCTCAGCGATGAAGCAGGACAGCACACAGAAAAAAGCCTCGGTCTGAAAACACTGCCGTTTTTCATCTCTGGTGCCGCACAGCAGCTTAAACGCCTCAGATAGCCTCACAGAGACTCGAGTGACTGCGGGGTCTTCTTTCCCATGTGACTGTTTTTACCCTGTTGTTTTCTGGTCTTCATTTGCCAACCCCACAGGAGCATATAGGTCAAGCGGCCATGATTAGGACCTTATGACATGATGTAGGGATTGACATGGAGAAATGGAAGAAGGGGCAGCCAGACACAGGGCCGTGGACACACTGAACCGAAGCAGACTTGGTCCCACACTGCAGCAGGTGAGGGTGGTGTCATAGCTACTTTTCTATTCCTGTGATAAAGGAACAATGCCGCTCATAACAGGAAGTGTGTGGGTTTCCAGTCTCTGAGGCTTAGCATCCACAGTGGCAGAGTGAAGGTGTGACGGCAGGAACAGCTGAGAGGCCATATCTTGAACCATAAGGAGGAGGCAGAGAAAGGCACTCTGGGAAGGACATGAGTCTTTTGAAACCTCAAAGCCCACCCTCACGGGAATGCATCCTCCAATAAAACCACACCTCTTCATCCTTCCCAAACAGTTCTATCCACTGAGAACCAAGTGCTCAAACACATGAGTCTCTGGGGGCCATTCTCAGTCAAACCACTGCAGGTGAACTGGTCAGTCAATGTTGTTGAGGCGGTCTTCTGGGGGAGATTAAAGGATATCTAGCTAACTCATGGAGCTGTGTGACGACCTCTCAAAAGATCACTGTGATCATGCCAGCCAGATCCTAGCTTCCTGGAAAAGCCCAGTGCTGGCTATGAAAATACCCACAGTTCTCTGCGCTTCTGTCAGAAATGTTACACAGCGGAGGAGAGCTTTAAGGAAATGAGGTAGGGATTCTTAACCTGGGATCCTAGGGTATGCATCTAATGTTCTAAACCTGAAAAAACGTGAAATGCAAAAGGCCCCAAAATCCATCTGGAGAGCTGTATTAGCTGCTTACCCAGGTGATACAGCAAAATGTCTGACAAAGGCAACTTAAGGAAGGGAGAGTTCCTTTTGGCTCAGTCTGAAGGTGCCATCCATCATGGAAGGGGAAGGTATGAGAGCGTGAGGCAGTGAGGCGAGGCTCACACTGCTTCTGCACTCAGGAAGCAGAGAGAGATGAGTGCTGGTACTCAACTCACTTGCTCCTCCCTTTTTATTCAATCTGGGTCCCTAGCCCGTGGGATGGTACCATTCTCATGAGTCTCCCTCTTCCATGAAATCTTTTTGGGAGCACACTCACAGACATATCCAGAGGGATGTTCCCACGCTGGTTCGACCTCCGGACAAGTTGGTGAACAAGACAAGAGGGTGAGCCATCGTCACAGGTGCCAAGACACTGTAAGGGACGGAGCCATGGGTCTGGATCAAGAAGCAGGCTGACTTAAAGGATCACTGTTTATCGCCTTCAGGCTGTGTGAATAAAATATATTATGAAATATAAATTAATTGCATCTTCTGGTTTAGCTCCTACCCCTTGAATATTTAATTACACATGGGAATAAAATCCCCAAATTTGCAAACTCTGAAATAAAAAAAAAATCATTTCTGGTCTCAAGAATTCCAGACAGGGGCTGTGTATGGACTCATCCTGGTGTCCATCTCCCTGTGGACTTTGGTTATTACTTGTAGAAAGCATATATGCGAGTGGCCTTATTTTCTTCTTCAGGATGACTAACACATAACACTCAGTCTGCTCAATCTAGGTCATAGACTCGATTCTCCAGCAACATTCAGCATACTGGTCTCCATCTTCTGACCCGATAGGCACCTAAAGCAACCCTGGAACCACAGATAACCCAGCACGCCATAGCTGTTGGCACCGTCTACTCCCGCTCTCCAGTAGTTCTTTCATTCTCCTCTCCTGGCTTGGTCAGATCGGCACCACCATTTTACGGCTTGGTGCTGGGTACAGCCCCTCCCCTAGCTACCCTCCAATCTCCTTGCACAGGCCAGGGTGGGAGCTGTAGGCACTTAGCATTTATTTATTACCAAGCAATGTCGGGACACATAAATCACAAGCCATGAAGTCACAGCTCTCCTGATTCCTGGCTTGAAAGTGCTGTTGGGGATCAAACACTCCCAAGAAGCAGGGCAGGGGTTCTTGCGAGTGTGTCCAGGTCTGTGCCTGCACCTTGTGAGGAGCTGAGCCTGTCTTTGCCGGTGCATGGCTCAGTCTTGAGAACTTGTTCTTGGATGCATGAGGGAAACGAGAGGCTGAGTTGGTACATCGTGGATTTGCAGAAGGAAAAATAAAAAGGCTCTGAAAAGTAGTGCTGTTGAGCCGTCTGGGATGGAGGAAACCCCTGAGTGGCTGCTTGACAGTGGGTCTGTTTTCCGGGAGACAGTGCACGGATCAGCGAAGTTTGTTTGTGAGCCCTTTCCCCTCTTTGCTTTAGGTTTTCATCGATATGATGAAAATACTGTATCTTTCTTTTCTATTTCCTCCTAGTCCCTGCCCCTCCTCCAGTACCCTGACGTACATCATGCTCCGCTCAAGCCACAGGGGCTGAGCGGAGCCACCTCTTTCTTGCAGAGAGCCCATTTTGTCCTCGCTCAGTGAGGCTTCTCGTCTTCCTCCCACCATTAAGGATCCTCCAGGATGAAAGGCTCCACGGGGTCTTTTTCTCCCTAAGTGATGGTTCAGGGTGTGTGCTGATCACTTCCAGGTGCTTGAGTTCCAGAAACATCCTCCCTCTCCTGCTCTCCGATCGGCAGTACATCAATCCTGTTCCCTCTGACCATGACCTCCAGGAGAGAGAATCGCAAGGAGAGAGAACTGTGAAGAGCAGCTGTGGTTGTTAGCAGCAGGAAGTGCTCAAGGATAAGAGAGGGGTATGAGCCGTATCACAGGGGCTTTCAGAAACCCTCGTATTTCCCTTCTGCTACCTTCATGTTCATAAAGGTTTGTTCCTTTAAGTTGCAAGCGAGAAAGAGAAAGAGATTTTGTGATTTATTTGAGCAGGTTTTCTGAGAAATCTCTTTCACAGGTAGCCAGGAGCTGACCTGTTAGGAAGATAGATGAACCGCAAGAGCCATAAAGATTCCTAAGTGACACTCTTGCGAGAGTTATTTTCAGGGGGGTCATTGCCGCTGCATTGCGACTGCGAGCTCTCGCGGGCGCCTGGATCTCCAAGGAAAACAGCCGCAGAGGACCCAGCCCGGGGCCACGAGCAATGAAGATTTTCATTTTTCCAGGTCACTGCGAGACAGACACATCCATCTGAGTCTTCAGTCTCCTAAGTGTCCCAGGCAGGAGGTTCAGCACACTAGATGGCCTCAGAGAAAGCCTAGTGCACAGTTCTCTTTGAGGGACACAGACCCCCCCCCATCACTAGAACAGGCTTCTTGTGTAGACAACTTCAATCCGACATAGCTTCCATATGTGCAGAAGGGAAATAAACTCATGACTGTGCTGGCTGGTTTTAAATCAACCAGACACAGACTGCAGTCTCCTTCGATGAAAGAACCTCTATTGATCAATGGCTTCCATCAGATTAACCTGTGGGCAATCATGTGGGGCATTTTCTTGATTAATGATTGATGTGGGAGGGGCCATCCCACAGTGGACGTTGCCAGGAGGTCCTAGGTTGTACAAGAAAGTAGGCTGAGCAATCCTTGAGGAACAATCCAGTAAGCAACAGCTCTCTACAGCCTCTGTTTGAGTTCTGCCTCCAGGTTCCTGTCCTGCTTGACTTCCCTCAGTGATGGACAGTCACATAAAATTGTAAGATGAAATAAGGCCTTCAAAATTTGTTCAGTATTTGACTTGCCCACTCTTCCTTCCTTCCTTTCCTTCCTTCCTTCCTTCCTTCCTTCCTTCCTTCCTTCCTTCCTTCCTTCCTTCCTGTTTCGTTTCCCAACAAGAGAGAAGCCAAACAGAACAGTGATATATTTGTATTGCTTTCTAAGCAGTGTGGTCACAAACGACCACTTAGTTAATGACTACAAACCACACATACACGTGTTGTACGGTTCTGTGGGTCACATGACTGATAAGGTTGCCATGGAGTAAACCCCAGGTGTCCACCTCTACGGCATCTCTGAAGTCTCTTGGCCTTCACAGCTTTGGGGCTAGTCTATTACTTGACTCATACTTTGTTTCCACCTCAGGGCCCAGCAGTTGTACAATACAGACTCCCCTACCATCCTCCTCTTTCTAAAGGCCCTGGGGTGGCAGTGGGTTTGTACCCAGGGATTACAGGTACCTTCCCTAGTTAAAGCTCAGTCAACAAAACTAAACTCTGCCTGCCGCCTCAGCGTGTGGGAACCAAGGTGTGTTTACTTTTGGGGGGTTTTATCCTATCTGTTAACCATGGTATTCTTGCATTTAAAAAATAATTTCTATCATTATTCTTGTAGAACATTTTGATTAAGATTTGTTTGTGTCTGAGTTTTTTTTTCAACATACCAGCTCCTGTCATCCGAGTTCTGAGAACACTCTTTACACGGGTGCTTCAGCCAGTGTTCAGTTTCTTTCTGAACCCTCATGCATTCCATTCTTCAAAATACTCAAGCTTCAGTACCTGGAACCACACTTTCATGTGACACCTAGCCAATGGATGACAGGACACAAGGCTCAGAGGCTCTGACATAACAAACCACCACTCTCTGCTGATAAGATGGGGCTTTGTCCTAACACAGACAGTGACTAACGGGTCCTTGTACCTCACTGACATTCACTGATAACGTAAACTTACCCATGGTGACCTTGTGTCCCGTGTGGCTCAGTGCAGTGCCTGTGACACTAGCAAAGACATCAGGAATAGAGGAGGACCTAGGGGTGTTTGTTTGTTGAGTGAATGAGTGAGCGCCTTCCTTGGAATGTAACACCCAGTATTGTTTGTTCATTCTGGTGAGCTTTACCAAGCATTGCTAAGTGCGTGGTCCTCACAGTGACAGTGTTGTCTGCATAAATGGGGACTTGGCATGGCACACATTACTGAGAGTGATATTCCCTTGGGACTATTTCAAAATAAATTCAGATTTCCCTAAGACAGTGAGTCAGCTGCTCCAAAAGGCAGGGGAGCTTTGTAGGTTCTAAAGAAGGGTGGCCATCATCCCATGAAGGTGCCATATGTGATGTCACAGGGCATGAGTGAATGGCACACCTCTGAGTGAGCCCATCATAGCCGACCTTGCACACATTCAGGGAGGAGGTGAGCAGCATGGGCACCCTCTCATCATGGAACGATATTCTGGGGTCTACAGAGCAGAAAACAAGTGTGAAGGAGGATCTCAGATGATGTGAGCACACTGTTCTCCATCTGAGAGCAGCTTCCTGTTTATCCTCCTCCCATCCTCCCCCTCCCTCCTTCTCTCAGCTGTGTGACATTATCAACCAACATAGGGCACAACCATAGCCCAGAAGGCCTCAGGGTCTTCAAATTTGTTCATTTTTGATTCCGTAGAGTACTACATTGGGAGTTTTATGGCTGGAAACTGATAATGTGTACACAGGAGAAATGTCCAGTTTCTGCATATCTCTCAACCTGCCCATTCCTTGTGAGCCATTGAAGGAATACCTTCCTTGGAAGGGGCCGCTTGGGCCATAGGGAAACAATTGGGTTAAATAACTTGACCATATTGCCTTGATTCATAGCATCTTCTCCAAGCCGAGTGGAACCAAGAGCTTTGGGAAGGTCGAAGAAAGTGAAGAGAAACAGGGACTTGGTTTCAGGGTGGGATACTGACTGCAACGTCATTTGCTTTTGGAATTTCATTTTGGGGACCAATGGAGGAAACCACTTGCACTTCCAAAGGGGGCACTGACCTTCAGAGTTCTTTTTCCAGGAGGAAGAAATTTAATTTCATCCTGTCTTCCCGTGTTTGTCCACGTTAGATTACATCAAATGAGTTATTTTTAATCATTGTTCATAAATCACAGCAAGGGTACGCCCCGAGGCACAAAACATTTGCATAAAAATATTAATTGCCACCGTCTCTTCCTGTAGGGCTCATGGGAAGTGAGGTGAATGTACAGTGGGGAGGGGCAGACATGGGGTGTGCAGAGGACAGAGGGAGGGCGGGTGAAGGAAATAGCCGTGGCCCAGTTCCTACTCCCCTTATCCACTCAGCCAAAGTGCTCTTAGAGCTTTGGGAGTCTTCTCAGAGGCAGCTTCTACCAAGATGCCCACCATGATTGCTCCAGGTCACACACATTCTTGTCCTCCCTTGCTGCCTGTGAGTTATGAGCCATTCTCTTAGGAAACTCGAGTGCTCCTCCCTGCTCAGGTGCCTGTAGACTGAGAGCTCTTGCCCACCTGGCACAGAGGGCACAGCTCCAGACTAGCATTAGGACCCAGTAGATTCTCATCGTCTTCCTTCATGGCCCCTTTTACCTCTGTCCCACTCAGCACGCTCTGAATACTATTGAGAGTGTACAGACTTCAGGCACAAGCTGTGAAATCACATTCCCTAAACTAACTCTTCCTTCAGTGTTTGTTTTCTTCCTCCTGTGAGACCTTGATCATTCCTCTCTCCCATGAGACCTGTGACCTTGATCATGGCTTCTAGCTCATCTCTCTGGCTCTGTGTTCTTGCTCTGCCCTCTCAGATTTTCACCAATTCCATGATACAAAATCACGTTCTGCTTCACCCTCAGTCTCAGTGGTACCTGAATGCCAAAGGTCCTCATCTCCATACTCTCCTTCTGTGTGTCCTGGTATTAGGGAGTCCGGGTACCATCTGTAATGATCATTCCCTAAGTTATCTCCTCTTCTCCCTGCTCCCTCCGGCCTCTCTGCAGCCCCAGTGCACCTGAACTGGTCCAGAGCAGCCTCTACTAAGCCTCCTCCCATCTGTCTCATTTGTGGACACCACAGGCTTCTCTTTTTCCTTCATCTACCCATCACTAGATCAGTAACAGCTCTGACAGAGATAAGCTAGTTCAGCTATGAACTAATGTTCCTGTATCTTAGGACTTGCATGGTGATGGAGCCTCCAAAGGCTGAGTTGGCTTTCATCACACTGTATCTTTTGAGAAGGCCCAAAGAAGTCCTTGCCCATGAGTCTGGATATTCATCTCACTCACTACCTGTCCACTTGCTGATAGGACTCCAAGCCACAGCTGCTTGACAGCACCCATGGTGAAGCCTATCAGGTTCTTTCTCCATTTTCTGAGAATTCTCGGCACCTCAGGTCTGTGCATCCCAGTCTGGGCTGATGTGAAGTCAGGGAGAGGATCCTCATCCCTGACAACCTGAGCAGCTGAGGGTTCTCTGTTGAGATAGGTGTGGAAGGCTTTGCATGGACTCATCCTCTTTCTTGGCTTTTGTGAATTTTTTTTCTCTTACACAAAGTAGGATGAGGGCACCATGATTCATCTCAGTTGTGATTACTCACACCAGGAACTAGGTCTGTGCTCAAAACTAATACTTTCACCCTTCATTCTTCCTCTGAGTTACTGATCAAGACCAGCACCAATAATAGAATCATCCATGTGTCTACCTGCACCCGGAACTCTGGGAAAATATCCACCTCAGGCTGATTATCCTGCAGAGGAAAAGAAAGAAAAGGCAAGAGCTTGGGCAACCAACTGGGAAGTGCTACTTCCCCATTCTATAGAGAGAAGACCTGGATAGGCAGCTCCTGGCTGTCCTCATGGTGTGAGTGCCAACCACAGCTGACCCTAAGCACAACAATCCTCCACTCTGCAGCAGACTGAGCTGGTCTGCAACATGACATCAGCTCACCATCAGATTCTGCATCACAAGTGAGCAGTTCCGGCTCATTTCCCCCCCTCTCTTGTTTTCTTTATTTGTGTATATACTTTTGTAGAAGGAGAGACCTGGCTCTGAAGTGACAGCCATCCTGTGGCCATCAAGATTCCAGTGCCAAGGTAAAGGCAGCTTTAGAATACAAGTATTGTTTTGTATTTGTTTCTGTCCTTGCAAAACAGCTCAAGAGCTTGACCCACATTATAGGAGCTTTTGTGTCTATGAGCAAAAGATATCACTGATGACAAATTCAATATGTGTGTAACTAGAAGGGCTTGGTTGGGGGCAGATTCTCAGTGGCTCTGTGGGCCTCTGTGTAGGCAACAGAGTGGCCAAGATGGCATAGGTCAGAACAGTGGAGACACTTCAGCCTTCTCCTAAGCTTTGCACTTTTTATAATTCTATTCTTCTGTACTATGGGAGGCTGCTGGGTACTTGTTGTCTAACAGGTACCACAGTGCATGATGTGACCTTGAGGGGTAGGTAGGAGAGTCCACCCTTTCATTGCTGAGCTGTGGTCCCAGTTGATCTGAGAGCTCATTTCCCTCACCCATCTGTGAAGGGTTCCATATCTAGGGCCCTTGAGTTGGAGCACCGTATTCACACAACGAAAACTAAGACCACCAAGACGTAGAATCCCTGCGCTTCTTGACCACAAATGACTCTAGATTCTCCTTATTTGAGTTGTTATAACAGAGTTACCCTGTTCCTGGAGGCCTTTTGGTTCAGATGGGAATTCCTGATTCTGTCAGCCTTAGCTCAATTCTATATAGGTAGACTGCCCAAGAGAGCTGCTGACAGCATATTCCAGAGATGAACAGGTTATGACTTCCTAGTGGACACTACTAGTCTAACTGTCAGGAAAGAGAGGGGATCAGGCTGGGCATCATAGGGTTATTTTAAAGAAATTGAGTAGACTCAGGGGTCAGAATCAGGCTACAGAGTGGCTAACCCAGTTAGCATCCATGTCCACAATAGAAAAGAAACAAAAAGGACAAAAAAGACACTGATATACTTGAATCCCAGAGAGCTAGGTGAGGTTGAGTCTGCTGAACGTTTCCATGGGGAGAGGCTGGAAAAGTCTAAGACAGCATCCAGAACTAGTCATTCTCCCTGGGCACAGCACAGATTGCACATGGAGCTTAAGAAACAGGAGATCCCACATGCAGGGAAGCCCACCTCACAGAGAAGCTGAGTGGACTGAGAGGCATGTGGAATGTAAGAATAGCTTCATCTCAAGCCCTTGGGACTTGGTCCTAAAGGGTGGCAACATGGGGAAGAAGTGATTCCCTGTCTAGAAAGCCAGTCTGCTGATGTTCCACAGAGTGTGGCAGTGCCTTTATTTCAGGCTCCAGGTAAGACTGGACACTAAATGTTGATAGACACCTATTAAGCTGAGACAACAACTCAGTGTAGTAAAAGGAATCCATTTTGGAGATGAAGTATAGCTGGCCAACTACCTTGTCAACTCCAAAGCCTTGAGAATCCTATTACAGTCTCTGCAATACCACATCTACCTGAACAGCCTAGATGTGCCCTGGCATCCTTACAGTTGCTGAGGAACCATGGAGACAATATAGAGAGTTGGCACACAGTCTGAAACAAATACCCATGGGCTACGGTGACTGCAAGGATGAAAAATGAAGGTGACTCAGTCTGCTCCTTTGACCCTCGCTCTGTAACACCTGAGCAATGAAAATGGCATAAGTGATGTTGGGGTCAGGTAAGAAGAGGGTTTTGCTTCAAGTAATCTGCAAAACATGGCAGGCGCCCTGTTCCCTCAAGCTCAGCTGAAGATCTGGGATCAAAGGTCCCCATTCTATCCACCATTTCGTTCCCTGGGGATGTCATTACCAGGGATGCAGTCCTTTGTCAAGCTCAGTTCTGTGCTGCTTAGATATAATGACTGCATTGGGTTCCTGCCATCACAGCCCACAAAACAGTTTTTGTTTTGCCAGGCAGAGAGCAACCAAATCTTATGATGGAATAACCTCCGTGATGATTGACCCACTCACGGGGAGAGCTCAGAATGTAATAATGGTCATGTATGAATAGCCATGATCAGGAACCAAAGAATTCATTGACACATCAGGGCTGAGGATTGGGGGCCCCTCTCTGATTGATATTGCACTGGGCTGGAGTCCTTGGGGTGGGCAGCTTGCAGGCATTAACAGTCCAGCTAAGCCTTGCTCAGGCTTGCTCCCAAATTACTGCTATCTTTCCTGTTCTCTTCCTGGTAGATGTTATTGCATTTGCGATGATTCAAATAGGTTTTCTGCAGGCATTAAATTTTTAGTAAACAGACCCAAATTAACAGCAATTCATGACATCTCACTCCAGGGATCAAATCAAAAGCATTCATTTTATATATAAATATCTCTTCGTCTCGTTTTAATGAGTGGGTACGCTTGTTGCTGTGCAAAGCAAAATTAGACATATGTTGTACTCCCTCCTCTGCCTCTCCGCTCCTGTGCTCTCTGTCCCTCTAGGAGAGCCAGCGTGATCACCTTAGGAAGCAGAGGCGGGGTGTGTTAATTTTCCATAATTCAGGAAAACAAGGCTGATATCTGAACTCCCCCTCTGCAGAGTTCTTGCCTCATCCACTGGAATGGGCTGCCGGCTAATGAATACAGCAGCCTGTTCTTACAGCATCAGCAGCCAGGGCCTTCCCAGAACTTGATTTGGGAAGATGAGCTTTTTATCACTCTTTGTGGTATGTAGGCAATGAAGGAACTCTAGCATTCACAAGTGACCTTGCTGGTGGCAACGTTGCATTTAGTACTAATGCAGATGGCTTCACGGTCCAGGGATACAGGGCAGGTGGAGGGCTGTGGGCAGCCATGGGCACACACCATTTCTGTGCTAAGCTTATTGCAAAGATGAAATACACACTGTCAGATCCCAGGACAGCCAACTGTCCATCATCCTGGAGATGAGCTTTTGGCTTCCAGTGCGTTCT
This sequence comes from Rattus rattus, assembly GCF_011064425.1. Lineage (NCBI taxonomy): Eukaryota > Metazoa > Chordata > Mammalia > Rodentia > Muridae > Rattus > Rattus rattus. Next base: position 256,330,617 of record NC_046154.1, read on the forward strand.
GAAGAATCCTGTGTGACAGTTTGGGACTGTATGTTTCCCTGGAAAGGGAGGATTTCCAAGTTTCTGTCAGCACCTTCATGCCTTCATTTCAGGCTTTGTGGATCACCAGGTGGCTGCCCAGGGCAACAGACTCCATGAAGATCAGAAAATAACTTCAGGTTAAATACAGAAAATGTAACCTGCCCCTTCAACTCCATCACCCTTCACAGTTTCATTGACACGGTAATGTAGACTTAGATTTTTATCTAAGCATACTTTATTTAGGGCTCTTAAATGCTTCAACCTCTCCTCTGGCCCAGAGGTAGAGAGAAAATGAAGGTTTATAAGAAAACGTAGTTACAGACCTGTTTAGAACTAGTTCTTTGGAGGTGATTTCACTCTTTGTTGTCAGGATACCATCAGTCCAATCCAATAGCAAACACCAAGGAGCAACGGCTTGATCCAGCAGAAACCACAAGGCTCTGCCAATTCAGCACAAGTCAGCAGAAGTGGCAAGAGTCAATTGGAATCCCACAAGTTCTTTGATATGTTTTTTTCTACAAAGTGAAGACCAGTGAAGACGAGTGAAGACCAGCAAAGACCAGTGAAGACCAGTGAAGACCAATGAAGACCAGCAAAGTGCTGCATGTCTAGAGATGCAAGAGTGACCTCTCACTGTTTATGGAGTTCCATTTATACACTTCCCAAACATCACACACTCTCTTAAGCATCTGCTCCAGCAAAGCAGCACATGCCCTCTCATGCATTTGCTTCATCAAACCATCCTCTCATGAGTCTATTTCAGCAAGATATCCTCTTACAAGACAGCTTTCCAAAAATCATGTGACACAACTGAGCTTCCACAGAAAGTGGAAATTTCCACTTCATGGTAATGAAAGAATTGTCACAGTGAAGAATAGATCTGGGCTAGGGGACTTTAGTAGGAAAAAGGAAAGGCTGAGCTAGGCCACTGGTCCAGCTAAAGCCCCTGCCTGGCTCCCTCTTTGTGTCAGAATGGTATCCAAACAATCTCTACCCAAGTCAGAAACCTTTAAGGGCTGAGGGGCCTTCTGAGGTCAATTTGTGTCACCCTACTCCCATCTTCCGCCCTCTATTCCAGCCTCTGTTTCTCTCATACGCCTGAAACATCTTTAACTTCAAGCTTGTTAAGAACCAACATGGCCCCTCCCATTCATATGCTGAAGTCACAACCTTTACCATGACAGAGTTAGGTGTGGAGGGCTTGAAATGAGTTCATGAGGATGGAACCTCATGTGAGATATGTATGTGTCCTTAAAAGGATAGAGAGATTACCTTCCTCATCAAAGCCCGGTAAGATGGCTGAAGAGGTGTCTCAGTAGTTAAGGAACTGGTGCTCTTGTAAAAGACCCAGGCTCAGTTCCCAGCACCCAAATGGCAATGCAAAATTGTAACTCAATTTTTAGGGGGATCTGATGCTATCTTCTGGGCCCCACAAGTACTAAATGTGCATGATGTACTTATATAAATGCAGACAACACTCATAAACATTAAATAAAAATAAATAAGCGATTAGTGACCTGGTGACCACCAAGATGCAACTCTTCACCTGGAAATGAATACTATTAGCACCTTGATGCTAGGTTCCAGTCTCCTGTGGGAAAAGCCTTACTCCTATTCTCTGTTATTTTGCTATTGCCACAGAAGTGGGCTGATACAAGCTTTGCATGGGTCTCTCACCCTCTCCCTCTCTCCCTTGGAAGCATTACAATTCCTGGTTTTCCTGACTCTCTTATCTCATTTCATAGTGTAGTCTCTCATGTAGTATAGTTACCCTTGTCACTTGTATTTTCATTCATAAATCCCACCAACCTTTAACCTCTGGTGTTGTTTACATATGCAGTGTCTTTCCTATTTATTTTCTTCATTTCACCACAAGGTAGAAACGAAAAAAGAAATGTTCTGTTTTTAGCAGAACCTAGAAAGGTCTTGACATAATATATCTTACGTTATGAAAAATAATGTGGTGGCAGGCACACCCCCTGAGAAATCACACCATGGGACAGATCTGGTATAATAAGGAAGGCTTATCTGGGGGAAAGGAGGGAAGTGAGGACACAACGAAGGGGTTGGGCAGAAAGCCAGGAGCAGAGACATGGTGGGAGTTAGGGTGGCATGTGTGTGTGTGGAGAGGGAGAGAGAGAGAGAGAGAGAGAGAGAGAGAGAGAGAGAGAGAGAGAACTAGTGAAGCAAGCAGCCCTTCACTGATACACTGCTGCCAGGCCACCTGCACCTGGCATTGGCAAAGGTGCTGATGTAATCCATTGCTAGGTCCCTAGAGGAGCCTAGCAGCATTGCCTATAAGCAAACATCTTAGATAAATTTGTATAACATAAATTAACTTAGACGATCCCAGACTTCCTGGTATAATTGATCATGGATACCTGTACCTGTCATATCCAACTGAGAGCTGGCAAGTAGAAGACATTTTGAGTAGGAAAAGTTGTGTCCCCTTTAAGGTTTGAGGAGAGCTGAATGGTGCCGCACTCAATAGCAACTCTGAAAGTGGATAAAATACCATGTCTCAAAATGTCTAGGGGAAAATTTTATACCTAGACCAACTTTCATTCATGTGTGAAAGGAGAACACAGGCATTTTCATGCATGAAGTTCAGAGGAGCACATCCTATAACCTTTTACTTTATTTATTTATTTTTTAGGAAGACTCAGTAATATACAAGTCAGCAAAACATATCTTTAAACCACAGTGCTTCACAAAAGCCTGGCTTCATCAAGAAAGTTGTCTCTGGGATGAGGGTGATACCAGAGTATAGCACAGAGGAGGAGCTCATGACGGTTAAATATTCAGAGCAGAATGTGAGAGCAAGCCCAGGAGAAAAATTAAACAGATACCCTGAGGCTGAATCTAGGCCTTGTGAGGGAGAAGAGGTACTACAGTGGCATCTTGGGATTTTGGAGTCCCCAGTCCATATGAACATAATAAAAACTAAAGGACTAAAGACAAACTTAAAGGAGCCCATGGATAACTCTGAGGAAAACAAATAGGAATTCCTCACAGGAAGGTGATCACCTTGTATTACATATTCAGAGCAGGGATGCTATTTACATATTAATGACAATGTAAAGATGAAATACTTATCTGCCACAAAGATGTAACTGCGCTAGGAAGAGGGGTGGGCAGAGAAAAGCAAGGTTAAAAAAGGAAGGGGAGGGAGAGATTCGAGAAGGAGGAAAGTGAGTTAGAGACATCCTAAATAAAATTAACCCTTTTGGTTTTGGGGTTTAGTTTACTTTGCCGTTTTAGTGAGGCATGCTCCCATAGAGTAACTTACTGAACAGATAGTTGTGCTGTTTGGAGAGGTTATGGAACTTTCAGCATGCAAAGCCTTGCTGGAGGAAGTGAAACACTGGGAGTCAGTCAGTGGGCTTTAAGTTGAGTCTCAACTTCCTGTTTACCCTCTTTCTCTCTGCTTCCTGTGTGGGGATGAAATGTGATTTCTCTGCCTTCTGACTGCTATGCGCATGTTGCCCTCTGCCATGACTTCTCCACCATGAGACCTGTGCCTCTCTGGAAATGTAGCCAAAGTCAACTGATATTTTACCACAGCAACAGAAAATTGATTAGGGTGACTTGCTTTGGTCAGGAGCTTCAGACTCTGATAGAAGGCAGACAGTTCACACATCAAGCCGCCTTCTTCCTGTTTTTAAACAGTGCCCTTGTGCCATGGCTCACTTGTGACAGGAGAGCATGGGATTGTCATTGTTATTGAACCTCACATGAGCCAACTTAAGTCTTCACATTTCATTCCCTCTTCTTGTAGCTCTAGGAATAGAGCCCAGGGCCCACCATGCTAGGCAAGAGCTCTACCCACTGAGTTTCACCCTCACGTCCTAAGATCTCTACAATTTCTGTACATGTGATTCCAATTCTGTCTTTCAAATTTAGCTTAAACATTTTCTCTCTCCCTTCTGCACAGTTCATCTTTCTATTTTTCCTTAACCCGATTTTGACTTGGTTCCCTGCTTCTTGTTCCTTATGGTCCTTTTTTCTCCCCTGTAAAGTTACAGTTACTTCCCTGACCCTGGTGAGTAAGTTCCCAATGTCAGTTTGAGATTCAAGATGCGGTCTGCATACATGGCTCTGGTAACTTGGTTGCCTCCAAATTCCTCTATAGGAAAGAATCCTAAATGCACCAAGCGGGGTAGTTAAGGACACTGAAGAATGCTTAGGTCAGGAGATCCCATGCACATGATGAAGGATGTGGGAACCCAGCCCTTTCTGCCTTCCAATGACATTCTGCATGTGGAGACACAGAGTCCCTCCTCTCTAGATAGCATGGCATCCCAAAGCCATCTTGGAAGTAGAGATCAGCCCTCTCCAGGCACCAAGTTTGTAGCTCCTTATCTTGCTCATGCCAGCCTCCAGAATTGTAATAGAGTAATTCCAGTTCTTTCTAAATGAAGTCATCTATACTGTACCTGTTGTAGAAGCCCAAAAATTTTGCCCACATTTGATAATTCACTTGTCTGGTTTGCTGGTTATTAGGACTGTTAAAGCTTCTGTATAGATGAATCTTCCCCTGTAGTTGTGATTCCCTGACTTTTATATTCTAGGCATGTTTACTAAATACAAATAATAAAAATGTTATACTAGTCACATAAATAAGTGATTTATTTTCATTTTATGTGAGTGAGTGTTTTTTTCCTGCATGTGAGGATGTTGGACCCCCAAGAGCTGGAGTTATGGACATTTGAGAGTTGCCATGTGGGTGCTGGGAATTCAACTCAGGTCCTCTGGAAGTGCAGCTAGTGCTCTTAATTGTTGAGCCACCTCTCCAGGCCCTAGTTTCATAAATTAATTCTTTTACAGTTTTGTATACTCTAACACCTAACAGCTATATACTTTAACTTTTAGCATTTGCATACTTGACTTACACATTTTTCAGCTCCATCTGACCTTTTTGATCATAGCATTTAGTGTCCCTATTTCCTTTGTATTAGATAGCCACCACCTTGTAACTAACAGCCCAATATTCCAAACATTTTTTTATCTCCGTATTTCTTTGATTTGGGGAACCCGATGTGGTACAACACCTCACCTCTGGCTCAGGGAGTCAGAAGTGACAACTTGTCCTCATCTGAAGGCTTCACTGAGCAGAGACCTACATCAAGCTCATTCTGGGGCTGAGCGTAGGATTTTGTCCTGGGGGACAGTTCTCTCTCACTCCTTAGAAACTAGGTCTCTCTGCAGAGGAGTCTCTAACATGATGCTTGGCTTCAGTTAGAATTAGCAGTGAGAAGCAAGAGTGTGGACAGGGACATGACCTGCCTGACCTCAGACGTGAGATACCATCTGCTGTGTTAACTGATGGGTACTGGGTCTCCTGGAGTAGCCTATTCTAAGGGAAGGCAATGAGGCCAAGAGTGAGACAGGCAGCCATCCCTGCCCTTCCTCTTCAGTGTTCCTTGTCTTCATGCTTTAAGATGAAGGTGCAGCTGCATGGGTTTGTGTTATGGCTTTTATTTGTTTTTCTTTTTTGATGGCTTCTCACATTTCTAGGATGCGTAATGACCATAACTTACTCTGTCTCATCTCACCCTCTCCCAGTGTGTTCCTTCTTAATCAGTGACCTCATACTGACATGCCTTGTGCCCTTATTATGAGATGTGCTGTGTCATCGACGCAAGGCCACATCACATTTGGAAGGCAGTTTCTACAGCATCCCTTTCTACCCTCCGGCTCTTATGCCCTTTCTGGCCCCCTCTTCTGTAAGGTTTCCTGAGCCTTGGAAGAAATGACAGGGACACACCCTTTAGGGCTAAGCACTCACTTAATCTCTGCACTTTGACCCATTATGAGTCTCTTGAACTGATCTAATTTTTCACCTAAGCTCTGACGTGTTGTTTTTGAACATATCCTTTCATGAGTGAACATCTCAGAGGTACTGCATTAGTGTGGCTCTGCTTCCCCTGTCTTCATTGGAACGTCCCAAAGCAAGACATCAAATGTGCTTTATCCATCTTTAGTCACTAACATTAAGAGCAGCATGATTTTCCTAGGTTCAACATGGTCTCCAGAAGGGAGAGCCTCTGTTGATCTTCATTATACCACGGATTCCAGAGCAGCAGCTGTGAACAGCAACTATCCATGTTTGGGTTTAAATTAATCCCCAGTCCTTACACATGCTCCTGGACTTTAGCCAAACAATGGAGGGAATGGGCCAATCAGAGAAGGTTTTGCAAGGCACATTCTGCCTCAGCAACTCTGATGGTCCCTGCCTCCCCTAGGTAGTGTGCACAACTTCCTTTATTATTTTGCTTGTGGGAGAAGAATGTGAAGTCTTACTCTCAGCCTGTTCAGCTGTAGCATTTGTCTTAGTTTGCTTTTTATTCTTGAGGTAAACACCATGACCGAAAGCAACTTGAGGAGAATAGGGTTTATTTTATCTTTTTTTTTTCTTTTCTTTTTTTTTTTTTTTTTTTGGAGCTGGGGACCGGACCCAGGGCCTTGCGCTCGCTAGGCAAGCGCTCTACCACTGAGCTAAATCCCCAACCCCCGTTTATTTTATCTTACAGCTCCATCATCCAGGGGAGTCAGGTCAGGAACTCAGGGCAGGAAGCTGGACACAGGAACTGAAGCAGAAACCATAGAGGAACACTGTTTACTTACTTGCTCCCCAGGGCTTGCTCGGTTTGCTTTCTTATACAACCCAGGCTGACTTGCATAGGGCATTGTACTGCCCATGATGGACTAGGCACTTCTACACCAGTCGGCAACCAAGAAAGCATTCACTGGCAACTTGATAGAGTCATTTCTTCATTTATCTTCTCAGCTATGTCAAGTAGACACCGAGATTAGCCATTCCCACTGACAAACAGATAAAGTGAATAGAATGGCTAATCTCGGTGTCTACTTGACATAGCTGAGTCAAACTGAATTCATTAGAGATGACATCGACTCAGCTTTCAGAAACTGGCTACAAAGCTGGGCCAACTCATTTCTGCCCTACTGTGGTCCACTCATTTCTAGTTCCATGTATCTGACCCTATAATACAGACATAGATTAGTTGACCACGATGGTGTTTGGACTCCCCCAATCCCGCTCCCACCCAGGGACTAATATTCTCTATGGACAGGCTCCCAGTAAGCCCAGGAAGGGGGAGGAGTCTGCTTTACTCAGTAAATGATTATACCAAACCTCCTCACCAGGAAGTTTGAGGGGGATTTTAAAGCTTTGTGTGTACGTGCATTGTAAACCCCGCCCCCAAAATCAGAATGACCCACAAAAGGCTGAGTTGTGAAAATAGTTTAAAATAGAGGTTAGGGAATCCTAAAGACAAAAACACAGCTAGGATTTTGCCACCAGAGCTAGGATTTTGTCACCAGAGTTAAAAGTAGTACTCAGAACATAGCCTAGGGAGCCAGTTCCCTATTTGTTCATTCCATAGTCTCCTGTTCACAAACACTAGAAGCCTCTCCATGCCCTAGAGTGTTGTGAACAGTCATATGGAGACAAGCACAAACCTCAAGGTTGTCTACACACCCCCAGAGGGTAGACATAGTGTTTCAAGGATTCCTTAAGCTTTAGTGAAGAATGTGATTGCCACACCTTTAGTGGCACACTTAGGGGGTCACATGGGAAATACCGTTCCTGGGTCCTCAGCTTCCTGAGTGCTCACATCATGGAAAACACCTATCTAGTGTGACTTTGGACTAAGGAGTCCCTGAAGATAGCATTAGGGATCTTATAGTTGAACATGCTGTCCCGGAGTGGCTACTTCTTTTCAGAACCTTGAAAAGACTAAAAGACTCCAGTGAAAATTCTGTGTGTACCTCAGCCAAGGGCCAACATTGCTAACAAAACACCAAGCATGTGCTCAGAGTTTCATCCAGATGTTTGACTAATGACCACTAGGTCCCATGGAACATATCTAGGCAGATCAACTGAAATGTTATTCCTCCTGCTCAATAAGCCCAGAATCCTTTCTTTACCCAGCTTCAAAAATCTGCCACAAACAAATCTCTCAACGCCTCTGTAGTCTCAACCACAGATTCTACAACCCCACCATTGGACTGAGCTGCATCTCACAGGCTTGGAGGGGTCAAGGAACATTGGGTATAGGGGAATCCCTCTGGTAAATACTTAGCAAAGGTCTCTATGCTACAGGGTATTGATTTTCTGGTAGTGAAGCTGAAGACTTAACACTCACAAGAGTTCTTCATGATTTTCACTTTCAATGTTTCCAGTTTGCTGTGACTGCCCAAAAACCTGAAGTTCCATTTTTCTTTCTCCCGGTCCTTGATCTTAATCAGTAACATATGTAGATAAGGATGCTGCTCATAATTTGTTGAGGAGGGAGTATCTCCAGAGAGGTGACCAGAAGCCAAGTTCCTTCCAATCATGGTTAAGATGGCCATGGCATTCAGGACCCACAGTCAAAGATTCGTCAGATGCAGTCCCTTTCTGTCATGTTGGGATTCTGGTGTTGGGTTCATCTGGAGTCTCAAGATTCACATCAGAAAGGATCTGAGTAAATAATAGTCATGCCAAGAAATTTTAGTGAGGAGACCTCAGCAAACACTCCTGAAGATGTGCAGGCGGTGCTCAGGAGGGGTATGAGGGAGTCTAGGAAGAGAAACCACAGGCAGGTGCACACCATTAGGACCCAAAGGCCAAAAGGACAAGGCAGTATTGGCAGGTCCTGTGCAACCTGTGGTCTGTAAGAGGTGGGGCCAGCAGGGATGAGGCTTCCACTGATACAGTATTAGGGGAGGAGGGAAGGGAGTTGATATTCTGCTGGGACCCCTTACTGACCAAACCCAGCAGAAGTCAACATGTGGGAAGCTGATTATTCAGTCATAGGGGAAGTATGCAGTCACCAGAGAGCACAGGTAAGAAGCCACACAGTTCACCTTTTTGCTTTCTGGATGCTTCTACCATGCTGTCATGTGAAGATGAACTATAGTTTCCTGTGGCCTTTTTTTTTTTTTTTAAATCTTGCTTAGATTCATAGTATTTCCTACTGTGGTAGACTTGGCTCTTTTTAATGTTATGCAAATGATCTCTTTGAGTGTGTCTATCTCTTGATTGTCTTTTTCTTTTTTGTGGAGGGGAATTACAGTAGATTCCCTCTTGTGTCACTCAGAGGCAGGGGTGAACAGGTGTAGCAGAGTACTTACTAATATCTATGGTTGTCAACCTGGGGGTTTTGACCCCTTTGGGGGTTAAACGCCCTTTTCACAGAGTATATAACAAGTATCCTGCCTTTCAGATATTTACATTATGACTCATAGCAGCAGCAAACATACAGTTATGCAGTAGCAGCAAAATAATTTTATGCTTGGGGGTCATCACAACACGAGGAACTGTATTAAAGTGTTGCAGCATTAAGGAAGTTGAGAACCACTGATCTACAGGGTCCTAGATTCTATCCCTGGCACTAGGGAAAAAAAGCAATGTTGGAAGACCATTGCCTGAGTGCACTAGTCACCTTTTGGTTGCTGTAATTAAAATACCACAACCAGAGTCACTGCCTGCTCAGCTCCCGGCTGTCGGGCTCCACGTCCAAGCCTCCTGGCACAGTATTTGGAGTTCTTACATGATGGCAGACATTGACAACAAAGAACAGTCTGAACTTGATCAAGATTTGGAAGATGTTGAAAAAGTAGAAGAAGAAGAAACGGGTGAAGAAACAAAAATGAAAGCACGTCAGCTAACTGTTCAGATGATGCAAAATCCTCAGATTCTTGCAGCTCTTCAGGCAAGACTTGATAGTCAGGTAGACACACCAACAGGATACACTGAAAGCTTGCCTAAGGTAGTCAAAAGACGAGTGAATGCTCTCAAGAATCTTCAAGTTAAATGTGCACAGATAGAAGCCAAATTCGATGAGGAAGTTCATGATCTTGAAAATATGCTGTTCTCTGTCAGCCTCTATTTGATAAGCGATTTGAGATCATTAATGCAATTTACGAACCTACAGAAGAAGAACGTGAATGGAAACCAGATGAGGAAGATGAAGTTTCGGAGGAGCTGAAAGAAAAGGCCAAGATTGAAGAAGAGAAAAAGGATGAAGAAAAAGAAGACCCTAAAGGAATTCCTGAGTTTTGGTTGACAGATTTTAAGAATGTTGATTTGCTCAGTGATATGGTTCAGGAACATGATGAACCTATTCTGAAGCCCTTGAAAGATATTAAAGTGAAGTTTTCGGACGCTGGCCAGCCTATGAGTTTTATCTTAGAATTTCACTTTGAACCCAATGAATATTTCACAAATGAAATGTTAACAAAGACTTACAGGATGAGGTCAGAACCAGATGATTCTGATCCCTTTTCTTTTGATGGACCAGAAATTATGGGTCGTACAGGGTGCCAGATAGATTGGAAAAAAGGAGAGAATGTTACTTTGAAAACCATTAAGAAGAAGCAGAAACACAAGGGACATGGTGGGACAGTTCGTACTGTGACTAAAACAGTTTCCAATGATTCTTTCTTTAATTTTTTGCTCCTCCTGAAGTTCCTGAGAATGGAGATCTGGATGACGCTGCTGAGGCAATACTGGCTGCAGACTTTGAAATTGGTCACTTTTTACGTGAGCGTATAATCCCAAGATCAGTGTTATACTTCACCAGAGAAGATATTGAGGACGATGGCGATGACTATGATGAAGAAGGTGAAGAAGCTGATGAGGGTTATCAGCTCTTCGAAGGAGTCAAAAGCTGCAGTAAACTTTTTCAACATTGGCTGCAGTAAATCTATTCAATAAAAGGTGTCTGGCTGTCTCAAGTTGTGTTGGGAAATTTTTCATATTAGAAGCTTTCAAATTAAATTGTATTATCAACAAACTCTGCAATCATGAAAATCTATTGACCCAAAGATTAACTTGTATAAGATTTCCATACATTATGGAAAAAAAAAAAGAAAGGAAGAAAATGCCGTGACCAAGGCAACTTAAGCTTGCATGGTTAAGAATCCATGAGGGTAGAGTGGAAGGGCAGCAGCAGGAAAAGCAACATGAGAAGTCATCTCAACCATGAGGAAGAATCAGAGAGAGCAAATTAATGGTAGGCAAGACATTTTATTCTCAGGGCAGCCCACCCCTTCTTGCTATTGTCAAAACACACGTTTTCCAGAAAAGCCATACCTCCTAAGGCTCCCCAAAGACCATCACCAAATGACAACCTGATGTTCAAATGTCTGAGCCTAAGGGGGACATTTCTCCTTTAAGCCATCTCTCAGTGTTTAAATCACATAGTCTCCGGGTTTCTAGCTTTGTGACCTTGAACAACTTATAAGCACAGTCCCTTGTAATAGACCTTAGAAGAGCTCAGATAAGAGGTTGTGGGTTTTACATGAGGAGGATAGGGATGAGAATGGATGGTAGAGAAGGTCTAACATTGTATGAAAGCATGTTTGCTCCACTGTTAATGCTTACTTCTGCTCAACATTAGTTTCCCCAATTCCTCTGTTGTAATAGCAGGTTTTTAAGATCATGTGCAATCTTTGACCAGGAAGCATCCTATGTGTCAGGTAACTATAATAGATTCAGTCTTGTAGCAACCTTTCTGCTTTTAATCCTCTTTCCTTCATCCTCCAGCCTTGAGTACCCCTATGCTGCCCTTTCTTTCTCTGAGTTTGGCTCACCTGGGTCCTCCACATGAGGGCAGCCATGTTGTCCTTGTCCTGTGAGAGGCTCCTGTCACACAGCATCTTGCCCTTTGGGCTCAGTGTGTCCAAAAGTGTAGTGATATTTATTCCATCCTAAAGTCTAACCACACATCACCGTGGAGGTTGCCTTTTGACTCTTCTAATCAATTCCCCATTTCCTTCACTTTGAGATCTGCAAGGGTCGATTCTCTCATGCTCGTCTTCAAGGCTCTCATCTCCCTTTGTTGTTCTTTAGCTGTTTCTAGTATGTTTTCTGGAATGCATATTAACTTTCATGCTTGAAATATATATTTGGTTTTTAAAGAAATACATAGAAATGCTTGGGTGAATTTTTAGTAAACATGAATCTGGTAAAATACATAAACATTGAGATTATAGTCTAAGGAATAATATAACAAAAAGAAAAACCAACATTACTGTAGCCACAGTACAGATCAAGAGGTGAGTTCACTGTGGGCAAATCAAGAGGTTCCTGCCATGATTACACTCATCGACCCCCTGAGAATGAGGAGCCCCTATGCTCCTTCATGAGAACAGAAAGTAGAAAGGGGAACCCCACTGTGACCCTAGTTGGTGGTTATCCCATGGTTCCCAGCTTTGGAAGATAACCTTTAAAGCACACCCCTTCCCCACTACCATTTTACATAAACATGCAATTTCGTTCTCTCTAAGTGGAACTGGTAGGTAATAGGGTAGAAAAACTTTGGACTAGTTTAAACTTGAACAGACTGTTTTACATAGTAGCAGCAGCAACTTGGGGCATTCTCCCTTTGAATGTACAAAAGATACCCCTATTCTGAATCTTACAAAACTTTTTTTGGGTATTTTTAATTGTAACTGTTCTTACACAAAGTAGCTTTCACTGTCTCCCATTGCATTTGCATGTGTATTTTCCTTCAGAGGCTGAGAGTTCCTATGCATCTTAAGTGAATGTGGAATTTGGCTACGTGTCTTTTCTCTCTGTCTTCCAATTAGCACCAGGTTAGCCCTTTCTTCTCAGTGTTAAGCCAACCTAGCATTCCTGCACTTCCTGTGAAAGAATCCATGTTTAGATAGATATTGCTAGGTTCTATTTGATTCTTCATTGTTGAGAATTGTTGATTTGCTTATGTTTGATAAGGACATTGTCTACCATTTTCTATTTTTTTCTCCCCTTTCCCTTAATTTTCTTAGAGATCTTCTCTAAGAGATTTATTTGTTTGGCAGAAGTCATTGGTGTAAAGTCACAGTCCCACATGATCTGTTTATGTATTTTAAGCCACAACTTCATTACTGTTTATATGCTGCCAACCCTAATCTGTATTCTCCCCATTAATACCATTTCTGTGTGTACTTTTAAATTATTTTGGATTTATATTACCAAACATTTAAAACTTAATCAAATTTTGGAAAAGAAATTCTAGGGTTGGGGGAGGGGTGTAGCCCAGATGATGAAGTGCTTTCCTAGTGCACATAGGTCCCAAATTTGATGCCTGGACCACACAATTAAGGTATGGTGGTGCATGTTTGTAATTCCAGCAGTAACAGGAGCATTGCAAGGATTTAAACTTTAAAAGAAACAAACAAAACATATATAAGTGTTTGCCTCTCTCTCCGTCTCTCTCTGTCTCTTTCTGTGTCTCTCTGTGTCTCTGTGTCTCTGTCTCTGTCTCTCTCTCTCTTTCTGTGTGTGTGTGTGTGTGTGTGTGTGTGTGTGTGTATGTGTGTGTAGGCATATGCACGCATGTGCATGTATCTCCTGGGGACTGGAGGTACAAGTGGTTTGTAACTGACTAGGAATTGAACCCACGTCTGCTGGAAGAGCAGCATGCAGAATGGTCTCTCCAGGCCCCAGGATGACTAGTTTAAAGCCCTCTATGACTATCCAGTCAGGTGGAGGGGTAGCACGGTATACATGAACCCTGCCTCAACTATGGAAGATGAGCCCAGCTTGTAATTTTCCTATTGCTTTTGTAAAATTTGTTAGCTGCGTTCACGTTTTATCACTTGCTTCTTCCTCTTCACTTAAGGTTCAATTCTCTGTCTAGTTTCTAGTTTCTTCAGGTTGAATTTAGAAGCTTAAGCCTTAAATCCCGTTTGCTAAATAGCAGTAGGCAGTTTTCCAGTAGGGCTAGGATCTGTCTAACCACAGGTTCATGGCTCCAATAATGCTTCTGTAGATCAATGCATCTCTTAGTCCTCATCTGAGAAGTTTTCTCCTCTAACTCCTCCTCATCTTCCTCCTCCTTCTTTTCCTTCTTTTCTTTTTTTCCTTCAGGAAGTTGAATTATCAGGAACGTACAACATGTCAGGGAATTAAAAGACTACAGAAAGTTCAGCCCTATGTGACATTTATTCTTCACCCCTTTCCTAAAGCTCAATTCAGGGACATGTGCAGAAAAGGGATGGGAAGACTGTAAGAGACAAAGGGGTGGGTGGCTAAAAGAAATCCATGTTCTCCAGACACATCAGGGCAGCAGCACACAAGAACTCACAGTACTCCTGACAACAAGCACGAGACCTGGAGAGATTCAAGCCAGAAAACATCCAAGCATGGTAGGGGAGGATGGGCATGTAGTTCTAGCTAGCCCTAGCTGAGTCGCTATTGGCAAAGGACAGCTGCTGGGTGAGGGAGGGTTGGCTTTCGCTAGGGGTGTGTCCCATGGTAGGTTAACCCATGGCTCCCATGGACTACACACCCAAGAGTATATGGACAGAAGAAAAGGTCTTGATAGTTTTATAAAGAAGACTCAAAGCCAGCTGGGTAGGGAAGGGAGAATGGATCTGGAGGCAGCCGGTGGAGGAGAGCGAATGGGATTAAAGCTCACTGTATGAAAATCTCCAAGAACCAATAGAAACAAAGAAAAAACTTGCTGTTGATATTAGCATTTCAAATTGTAAATTTTCTAAAAGCACCATTTACTCTTACTTTGCAATCACTAGATTTGTTGCATTTTAATTATTTTGACAGTTTGAAAAATGTTTTAATTCCTCTGTTATTATTATTTTTTGCTCATATTTTATTCAAGAGTTCAGAGGATTCAAGATAAACATACAAAAACCAATTGTATTTTTGGTAACTAGCAACAAATGAACCAAAAATAAAATTAACCAAACAGTTTCAGTTACACTTACCCCTTAATAATAGGTTTCTAATACTTAGTGGAACCAAAAGGGCTTATGATATGAGTATGGGGTTTTACAAAGTAATCCTTTATTAATTTCATTTAAGAAATGTTCTTTCTCTGTCTCTCTGTCTCTCTGTCTCTCTGTCTGTCTCTGTCTCTGTCTCTGTCTCTGTCTCTCTCTGTCTCTCTCTCTGTCTCTCTCTCTCTCTCTCTCTCTCTCTCTGTGTGTGTGTGTGTGTGTGTGTGTGTGTGTGTGTGTGTGTGTGTGTGTGAACAGCTACCTTTAGAAGCTGGAGGAGACTATTCGATCTCCTGGAGGTGGAGTTGCAGACTGTTGCGTGCTGTTTGAGATGGGTGCTGGGAACTAATTTTAGACCCACTGGGAAAGCACACGTCTCTTAACCACGGAGCAATCTCTTCAGCTCCAACAAAATGAAAGACATTCCACATCCACGGATCTGATGAGGAAGCATTAGGAAGCTGAGTGCTTCCCTCCTACCCCTCTGCAAAGTTCAATCCTTGAATCTCGATATGAAATTTAGGAGACCTGAACACAGGGATCTTCACCAAGCTCTCTAGGTCGGAGGTGCACAGCAGCCATCCAGCTTCCTGTTGATGTAAAGGGAATTCAAACTGGGAAAGAAGAGTCTTCTAAATATTTTGCATTTGGATGATCCAGTAGGATATTTATATGCATAAATTGAATGAATTTGGAGCCTTATCTCATATTGTTCCCATACATTAACTCAAAATGGATTACAGTTTAAACAGGGCTACAAAATATATTGCAAAACTTAGTGGTGATCTTTGTGACACTGAGTTGGGCAAGGAGCTCCTGGACATGGCAGGTAAATACGATGTGCAGAAGAAAAAAAACCCATTAAACCGGATGCTGTGAGCTCAAAGTGTTGGTATCTAGGAGGTTGGCAGATAGCTTAATTGGACCAAGCTTGAAGATCTGAGTTCAAGCCCCAGAACCCACAGAACATCTGGTTTTGGTCACAGTGTCTGGTGATCATATCCCGATGCTGGGAAGGCAGGGACAAGACAGCCCCTTGGACATGGCCCACCAACTTAGCTTAGTGAGTGAGTTCCCAGACAGTGAGAGACCTTGTCTCAAAGTCAAACAAACAAACAAACAAACAAACAAAAACCAAATGAAACACAGAGGCAAGAGGTACCTAAAGAATAAGAACACCGTAGTGGTTTGACTTCCATGGGCACACATGGAGGTGCACAGCCACACCCACACACCAAAACTCAGATGCACAAATAAACACCTCACAGACACACACAACCTCCTCCAACAACCACACAGACATACAAACACATGCGTGCATATGTAAGCACACACACAAACACACATACAAATTTTGACATTAAAAAAAAACAACATAAGTAAATAAATGAATGAATGGTTGGATTAAACAAACAAATATGAACAAATAAGTGTCTCCAGGATGAAGAGTGTAGCTGCAGAAGATGAAAATATATTTACTACTCATGTACTTGATGAAGGGTTTGTATACAGAACTTGAGCTAGTAATAACAAGATTAATGGTCCAATTAAATGCTGGACAAAGGCTTTGAATGGTCAATTCTCCAAGGAAGATAATCACAAAGCCACAAAGCACATAGAGAGACTCTCGGTATCATTAGTCATTGAGGAAATGCAAATTAAACCCAAAATGAGGAAGTGCTTTTTGAGCACTACAGGGTGCAGAGGGCAGTGCTGTCAAGGGTGTGTGAGGCTGGAGACTGGGGACACAGCAGGCACTGCCATTTCAGGAGCTGGTGCACTGGGTTTTGTTAAAAGTTAGATGTATAGATAGGGCCATCAAGACGGCCCTGGGCAAAGGCATTTGCCACCAAGCTTAATAACTTGAGTTTAGTGGTGGAAGGAGAGAATAGACATCCACAGGGACACCATGGGATGCTGGTACCCACCCACTCACAAAGAAACCCATGCAATAATGCTCTAAATAGTCATGTATAGGGCCAGAGAACCCCATTCGTCAAAGTGTATGCAAGAGAAGAGAAAATACAAGTCCACACAGAGATGCGTATGCGGAAGAGCACAGGAACATTGTGTTAGAGAGTCACGCTTAGTCAGCTTGCTGCAACTCCAGCACAAACACCCAAGGCTGGCTACTTTAAGAGAGTTATTTATCTCACGGGTTTGAGGCTGCAAGCCCAGCATCCAGCTTGCTTAGCTGTTTTACCTCTGGTGAGAGCCTCAATTATGGCAGAAGCATGGAGGAGAATTGGGATCAGACACACTTGGTGTGGATTCACTGAGACCAGCACGAGTCCTTCCCAAGGTGCTTCCCCACTAGGTCCTGCCACCTCACAAACATCATACATCATATGAAGACAAAGCTTTATGGGTGTACCCTCATAGCATGTAAAACCAGAACACATCCCACGAATGGAAATGTTAAATGCCTATCTGGATGCACAGATAAGTAGGCATGGCGTTTACCCATACCGTCATCCCTGTTTTATGAATCAGGGTCAAAGGGCCCCAAAACCACCAGAAGTAGCTAAACGCCACAGGGTACAGATGCAAGACTCTTGATTCATGCCATGCAGAAAATGCAGGTTTACAGAGACAAAGAGCAGATGGGAGTTTGTAAGGGGCACATGCAGGGGTGGGTATCACGTTAAGAAGGAAGAGTCTTAGTGAATATACAGAGCTTTAAAGGGGGTCACGTTCCCATGTTTGCACAGCTCTGTAGGTAGTGAGAGAAAGAGATGTGCTGGAAAGATGGCTTGGTTGTTAATAACACTGGCTGCTCTTGGAGAGGTCCTGGGTTCGATTCCCAGATCCACATGGCAGCTCACAGCCGGCTGTGACTCTAGTGCTAGGAGATCTGACACTTTCTTCTGGGCTTCATGGACACCAGGCATGTGATGATGCACAGATGTCCATTCAGGCAAAGCACTCGTGCACACAAAGTAAAAGTAAACAAACCTTTAACATGTGGAGGGAAGGAGGAAGAAATTATTTAATAGCCAATCATTTGAGATTTAAGCATCGAATTCTAATTTAGTCTTTTTCTGTTCTGATAGCCTCCAATGCAGAATTCCCATGATATAAGATATATCAAGACACTTTTCAGCCCAGAGAATCATTCGTTCCCCTCATCATTCCATGAGCTCTGAGAAGGGTGTATACAACTTTTTCTAGAAACGCCAAATTAAGTCCCTGTGATCGACAATGCTAATCAAAGTATTGCCGTGTTTAGTCCAGTTTTTCTAATTTGATACATTTTTAAAGATTCGTTTATCTGAGAATAAGTGCATGTGAACACATCTCTCTGTGTTAATTAATGTATGTGCATTTGTGTGTTGTATGCTCTCGGAGACCAGGGAGAGTGTGGCAAAGGTTATCCTCCATCACTCTCTCCCTAGTGCTTTGTGAGAGTCTCTTCTTGAGCCTGGGATTGGGTTTCTTCCACCAGGCAGGAAGTCAGCAAGACCTAGCTGTCCTATTATCCTCTTCCTTCGAGGAGCTAAAATAAAAGTATGTGCTAGATGCCTGGCTTGTTACTCAGTCACTGGGATCCGAACTCTGGTCCTCTCGGTTGCACAGCAAGCTCTCTTCCCCTCTGAGCCTTTGTTCCAGCCTCTTGATTTTGTTTCTGAAATGAAATCTCTTACCTAAGAGTGAACATTTTAATAGTTCTGCTTCTAGGCATGGCTTCTTCCCACATGTGCTCGAAGGGGTTGCAGGATGGTCATGAAGGACAATTGTATACTCTGTGAATGTCTTTGAGAACCTTCGAGGCTTTTATCCTGAAGAGACACTGTATGCCTTTAGTTACAAGCTCACCTCACTGTATTTCTCAGTCACCGTTCTAGGCACACCAGAGTTTTTCTGCTTATAGTTTTCATATTATCCCTTTCCCTTTTCAATCTTTGTGGTTTATGCTTTAACATCTTGTCTTATGAGTAGTTAGTAGAGCCTTGATTATGCTTTATGGGTTCTAATTGTTTGTATCTCTTATTACTTGTTTATAGTTTATAGAGTCATCGGCGTAATTAGATTTAATATTTCCTTTTATCCGTCCTTTCTTTCTACTCTCCCATCTTTCTCTGTCACATCTATTTTAGAAGTTCATTTCTTTTACTGGCGTTTTGTTCTACCTCAGAGTGAGCATGGGTTTGCAGAGCCTGGGGGGTTACAGTGTGTGCCCTGGACTTCCTAGTATTTGAGCATTCATGTTCAACCTGTTCCACAGTGCCCTAGAACCTTGCTGCTGTGTCCCTCTATAGGCGTCTGCCTGTGCCTGTGCCTGTGCCTGTGCCTGTGCCTGTGCCTGTGCCTGTGCCTGTGCCTGTGCCTGTGCCTGTGCCTGTGCCTGTGCCTGTGCCTGTGCCTGTACCTGATGTGGTTCCTGGCATGTATTTCACACCACAGTGTGTTATCAGGCTCACAATACAAAGTACATTCAGGAGTTTCTTCTTGTAGTCACAGACAAGCTGGCTGGGCACCTTTGGTGCGTTTTACTCTGTATCTGCTTGCCGGCTTACTTTAGCACTACCCTAGTTCCTTGGGGTTCAGGACAACTAAGTCTGTCACCTTTCATGTGTCCGTCCTCATTTCACCCCCATGGTCCCTGAAACAGCAGTTCCCTGGTTAAGAATTGCGCTGTTCTCCACAGCGCTTTAGAGAGGCTGCTCAGCTGGCCTCTGGCCTTTGTGTTTTTGAGCAGGAATAACCTTCTGGTCCTTCACAACTTTTTCTCCAATTGCTTTAGATGTCCTCATCCATTTGATTTGACATGCTGAATTGTAATGTGCCCGGGGTTGACTCTGTCTAGAGTCATCCTAGTGGGACTGATTGACTTTCCTGCGTTTACCTTGCTTTTTGACACACATGTCAGGCACATACCAGGTCTACTAAGCAGGCTCGTCGGCAAGCCCTAGGCTTGTCTCTACCCCCTCAGCCCTGGGGTTACAAGTGTACCTTCAATGCTTTCCTTGTTTTTCCCTAAGAACTGAGAATCAAACTTGGGCTCTTGTGCTTTCAAGGCAAGAATTCACCAAGTGAGCTGCATCCCGGACCCTTGGCCATCAACCTCTAAGATGTTCCCTCATCCCCACTTCGCTCTCCTCTCTGAAGGATCACTCACTGTGGATCTCAGGCAACTGAGGGACTTGTGTTAGCTTTCCCATCTCAAGTCCTTGTCATCTAATTAGTGTCTTCTGGCTCCTGCTTCCTTCTGCAATGACCCCTTGCAGGAGGTTCAAAGATTCAGACACCGCATAGCTCCATGAGAGTTTCTACTGGGTTATCTTTGCCCTCTCTGCTTCTTCACAGAAATCCCCATCTATTCCCTCACCATGGCTTCACTTTAAATCACGCTGCTTATTGGACATAGCTCCAGAACTGGAGAACAGAATTGAACGGATCTCCTCTGCTCCAGGACGTCTTTCCACAGCACTTTGAACAACATGGGAGTGGAATGTATTTTAGGGACACAGTCACCCTTTCAAGGGTGGGGTGGCTTTTGTTATTTGTGTGTGTGTGTGTGTGTGAGTGTGTGTGTGTGTGTGTGTGTGTGTGCGCACACACGCGCATGCATATGTGCACATGTGTTTATGGAGACCAGAGGTGGATCAGATGTCTTTTCCGTCACTTTCTATTTTATTTTTTGAGACAAGACCTCTCATAGAATCCTCCCATCTCTGCCTTCCTTGACCTATGATTACAGGCATGTGCTTTGGTGCCCAGTTCTTTTTTTTTTTTTGGTTCTTTTTTTCGGAGCTGGGGACCGAACCCAGGGCCTTGCGCTTCCTAGGTAAGCGCTCTACCACTGAGCTAAATCCCCAGCCCCTGTGCCCAGTTCTTTATGTGAGTGCTGAATTGCTGGACCCGGGCTCTTAGATAGTCAGTATATATTTGCTATTATTCTGCAGCCCCTGGGTCAGTTTTTACTACAACATCTTTATCGTGCAGCACTTTGGCCTTCATGTGCTACTCTTTGATCTCTTCTGTCCAGACATCCCTCTATGCCCTCACTGTACTTTCTGTCTCATTCCTGCACATGGTCACCTTGACCTTGGTTCTTCCATTGGCTCCACATGTGACCATGTGATCCACGTCTTTGTGGTCTGCTTCTACATGGTCTACTTCCCTGTCGTCTACCCCGCAAATGGTCCTTGGTCCTGACATTGTAGGATGCATGAGAAAGGTCTTGCTGGCTCTTGTTAAGGTCTTTCTGTTCTTAGCATTTTGCTGAGGTTTCTGTGCTGGCCAAGTTCTCCAGCTTTGGATCCCTGCAGTTATCAGTGACTGTGTAATCCTGGAGATTCTGTCAGCACTCAAGATTCCCATGCCTGGAAGTTGCAGCTCAGTTCTAAACCAGGAACCCACTGCTCACACCTCTTTAACATCTGCCTCCTTATGGCAGCCAGTCTGGCTTTAGGTTAGACAGGCCTCAAGGTCTCATAAGCAGACATTGGTCTGAAGCAAAGCTAGATCCGGAGTGTAGCAATCACTACTTTTGCCTTCCCCCAAAGCAGATCTGCCCAGCCTTTTGTTTACCTGCATCTTGAAAGACTATGGTGACTGAAAGGTCAGCCTCTGGCCCATCGCTGCTTGGCCACCTCTAACGGAAGCTGACACTGGAAGTGGTTTTGAAGGAGCTCCCATTCCGAGGTGTCCAGCAGAACCTATTTAGAAGGTGCCATTGCTACTAGCTAAACTTCTCTCGATCTCAGTCTCTCCATGTGGATATTTCTACTGTGAAGAAGTCTTCTGTTTTTATGCTCATCTCTTAGACCTCATATGGGCTGAGTATAAGACCTGTTCAAATCCCTTTAGTAGATCTTCACCCCACGAGTCTGAGGAGGACTTGGTCTTGTATGTCCTTCTGGAACTCTTTTTATATTTTATTTCTGCCTCGGATAATTGTGCTACATTTGGAAATACTTGCTGGAGAGCAAATAGATTGGAGGGATGAGCACTAATATCTGTCAACCTCAGGGAACTGAATGGCTGGCTAAAGAATGTTAGTGTATTTGAATAAAGAGTTTCACACAAAATTGTGGATAAGGGGGTATCTATAGGAGTCCGAGTACTCAAATGCAACTGCATTACTGAAAACCAAACCCCAGTGAGGAGACCACTCACAGAGACTGCAGCCCTGAAGCTCCTTCCATAACATAGAGGCAGTTCTGCAGGTCAGAGCATGCCCTCTCTAACAAATTGTTATTGCTTACATAACCTGGGGAAGGGGGCTTCCTTAATCTTGTACATTTGGGGAATTTCCTGGAGCTTGTATGTTTCATTTATTCACTGAGCTTTACAAACTTCTTCTTCAACTCAAAGGAAATACTGGCTAGGAGAGGGCTCATTTTGCATTTTCCGTTTTGGATCTCTAAAGCCCTCTTTTCTGCTCTGTCTGCACGGCACTGTTGTGTGGCTGATAGCTCCATGTATCTATTCCTGCTCCTGTGCTCTGATCTGAACCTCTGTGAGTCCTCCAGCTGTGGTTACATAATGTGTCTTGACATCTGCTGGGGTAAGGCTTTCAGTTTTGTTCATTCTCTTGGAGATCTCCTTGGCTATTTTTGGCCTTTTGTATTTTCGCATACCCTTCAGAAGAATCTTGTCAATTTTCATAGAAAAATCCCCAGTGGCTCACGGTGGGATTGTGTTGAATATATACATCAGTCTGGGAAGGGATGGCACTTGCCAGTGAGTCAGCCTGAGCCTTAGGGGTGGGGGTGGGGCATTCTCCCATTTATAGAAGTCTTTATTTTCTGTAGCTAAATTCCATACGGGGCTGTCTTGGGCTTTCTTTAGATTCGTTTCTAGTTAGTTGCCTTTTGGTACTGCTGGTGGTAGGCCTTTTCGGAAGGTTGTCTTCAGTCTTGTGTGAGCTGGAAGAGGGAGGTATGGCATTTTTGTTTTGTTTTGGGATATTGCTTTGGTTTTATGCCATGAGTCAAATGACTCTACTCAATTTAGGAGTAAATTCTAGCTTTTTGGTAGAATCTTGGATTTTTTCCATCTACACATTTGTCCTTCTCTTCCCATTTCTATCCTTCTAATTTCCTTGTCCCACTCCCTTTACCAATCAATGTCTTCAGCCCATGTAGAACAGAAGCCAGAATAGCAGATAGAATGGTCTCTTGGTGCTCACTACTGGTCTTTCCAGTAATTACCATTAGATTTGAAATGCATCTTGGGGATTTTGTAGACAGAATTATTGGAATAATGATGGTATCGCCATCTAATCCTTGTTTATAGAGAGTGGTCAGTGTGTAAACATGTTAAAAGTGAGTGTAGTATGTGCCGTGTGTGTGTATGTGTGTGTATGTGTGTGTGTGTTCATGCACATGCGTGAGGTGCATATGTATATATATGTATGTACATGTGAATGTGCATGGATGTGTATATTTGTGAATATCATGTGTATGTGTATGCATGCATGTGTTTGTGTGCCCACGTGCATGCATGTGTATGTGTGTGTATTTGTGTGGAATGGTATGTGTACATGTGTGTATGTGTGTGTGTGTTGAGTGTGTGTGTGTGTGTGTGTGTGTGTGTGTGACAACTCCAAACAATTAGGTAATGTGGCTATTTATTCCTTTTATTTTGTGAGCACATGGGTTTATTTCCAACCATTTGCACTCGTGATCACTTGACTGTACTTTGTTTTGTTCTCCAGCAAGGTCTTGCTGCTAATCCTCTGGTCAGTGTCTTCACACCTATATTGAAAGAGAATTTCATTATTTCCCAATAATACTATTTTCAGGACCATAGGACAACAGTAAGCTGACTTAGGCTGCATGGCAGCTTATGGTTCTCCTTTTATAGCTTCAGAAGATGTTGCGTGGTGGTGACCCCAATACCCATCTATTTGGATACATTCTATTTTGATTTACTTTTCTTGTCAACATTCTTTGTCTCTTGTCAATGTCTTTTTGCTTTGTGTTTGTAGGGATAGGCACCCAAGCAGTTATGTGACAGACATGATTTGTTCAGTGAATTGAGATGATTCTAAACCTATGTTCTTGGCCATGTTTAGCAGATACATATTCAAGATAAATTTCCCATTTCATTGACACTTTTTTAAAATTTATAGTCTCAAAGTTGTACCTGCTCTTCTTCTCTTTTCAGGAATTGCAGGAGCTATAATGAATTGGATTGTCTTTTATCGTCCCTAAGATTGATACATTTTTTTTTCTCCTGAGGCTTGTTCAGTTGGGCACATCTCCTGCCTTTTCTACTGACCCTTAATTTTCTCTCTTCTTCTGTTTCAGGTTGAGCCATGCTTTCACTCACTGACTTCTCTCTACTCACTGACAGTGATTTGGTCTTCATTTTCGAGATTCTTAAGAAGTGATGCCAGGTCACTGGATCTATTTACTTTTCTTTGTCCGTGCAGTTAAGACTGTTAATTTTCCTCTCTTATTTTGATAATGATGCATTCTGGGACAATTCTTGTGGTTGCGAAGAACTTAGAGATTACAAGATGTTCCTTGGAACTTTATAGCCTAAGAAACGTCTCTTTCTTAAACTAATATAATTATAACTAATAAGCATTCTAAATACTTGTTCTTAACACCCACAGACAGGTGCAGCCCTCACCTCTCATCAGAGATGCTTCTGTTCGCAGCAGATGGAGTCATGACAGACATCTACTCTTGGTCAAAATGTATTGGGTGCTCAGCTCCACCTCGTGTGTCTCTAGTGCAATCTGTACACTGAAGGGTCAGGTATCACTTCAAAAGAGGGGGGAGGAAGATTGTAAGAGCCGGAAGACCACAGTATTTGATGCTAGGTAGTGTTTTCATTAAATGACAGGGAAGTTATAGCCATGCAATCCCAGTAACACGGCCCCCTAAACAGGACCTTCTTGGCAGCACCAGTTGACATATCAGTGTAGATGGGGGAAGTCCCACAAGGCCCCCACCCTAAATGAAGAGCTTCAGGCAACTTAAAGGAGAATCAGTCTTCTCCAAGAATGAGCCCCCTGATAGCTTATCCAGGTCCAAGTGACCACTAAACACACATTCATACCAGCGACACTAAGGGGATGCAGGAGGATGCGTCCGTGTGTGTTACATATATACACATAATAGACAATAACAATAATAAAGAAGAGGTCATGAACTTGAGACTGAGCAGGGAGGATATGGGTGGGGTAATGGGGGGGAGTGGTATGCTAATGATGTAAGTGGAATTCATGAGATTCTAAATACGATTTAAATTTGAATTAACAAAACAAATCTATTTCCTTTACTCAGTAAATGTAGCCATTCTGGGACCATTTTCAAACCAGTGCTCTTAGTGTGGGTATGGTGTACATTTGAGCTACACAATCCCTTGTATAGTTATGATGAGCCTTGAAGGCCATTGCTATGTCTTCCTGAGGTTCGGTGTGTATGGAGGCAGACACGCCCCATCACTTTGTTCTTGTCCCTTTGCCTTCTGTCTTCATTTCCATTGTCTTTTCTGTAAACTGTCTCTTGTCTATCAGAAGTATCACCAGCAGGCAGTGGACTGAAAGTTGTATTTCTGCTGGGGGATGATATAAAACACACACAGACACACAGACACATACACACACACACACACACACACACACACACACAGAGACAGAGACACACACAGACACACACACAGAGACAGAGACACACACAGACACATACAGACATACACAGATACACACACACAGAGACAGAGACAGAGACACACACAGACACACACACAGATACACACAGATAAACACACACAGACATACACAGATACACACACACACAGAGATAGAGACAGAGACAGAGACAGAGACACACACAGAGACACACACAGAGACACACAGATAAACACATACAGACATACACAGATACACACACACATACACACACACAGAGACAGAGACAGAGACACACACAGAGACACACACACTCACACACACACACACACACACACACACACGCACACACACACACACACACACACACACACACACACACACACACACACACACACACACACACACACACACACACACACACACACACACACACACACACACACACACACACACACACACACACACACACAGACACACACAGACACACACAGACACACACACACACACACACACACACACACAGACACACACACAGATACACACAGATACACACAGATACACACACACACACACACACACACACACACACACACACACACACACACTCCTCCAGTTCTGGAGGCCTGATCTCCACATACAGATGTCAACAGGACTAGGCTCTTCTACAACCTTTGAGAATGATTCTTTCCAGGCCTCTGACCAGCTCTCATGGTCTATGGTGTTCCTTGATGTGTAGAAAGCCACCTTCTCCCTGCGTCTGTTTTTGCATCGCCCTCTTATGCCTAACTGTGTAGGTCAGTCTGAATGTCCTCTCATCCTAAGCACACTGCTCACCCTAAACACTTTACCAGGTCACGATCATCCGTAAAAGGCCTGCGTTTGGTTCAGATTGTGCCTACAGACACTAAGGGTTAGGAACTTAACATTTTAAGGTGCAGGATGCATCCCGCAATACCCATTCTGTCAGCCTGAACTTCACGCACCCTTCCTACCTCCAGACCTGTTCCAATTCCTGTGATTGGCCTCACTTTAATGTCGCTTTCTCTTGCAGACTGGCACTCAGGGCGTCCTCTCCCCGGGGAAGCCCCTTGGCCTCACCTGCGGGCTCTAAACTGAATCCTGCTACTCTCCGTCTTCACACCACACCCCCTCCATTCACACCACACCCCCTCCATTCACACCACACCTCCTCCACGACATCACATCACTGACCTCTCCATCCCCGCTGGCATTTATAGCGTTTCTTCTGGAGCCATCTCTCAGCTTGGCAGCTTGGTTTACCTCGCTGCCTTCTGAGGTCAGGGTTCCCGGGTGTTTCTTTGATGTTTGTTTCTATAAAAAGTGTAATCTTGCACACAAGTGTTCTTGGCAGCAACTATGAGGTGCTTTGATGAGTCACCAGGTATAACTAGGTCAGTCTCTCTGTGGGGATCTGAGGAGCCTTGGTTTCTGGTGCTGAATGGTGTGACATATGCAAACGTGATGCAGGGACAGTATACATGTGACTGACCAGTGTCTAAGGAGTCACTGCAGTGGCATCTTTCTTCTGATGACTCCAACAGAAGCTGTCGGCCCTTCTCAATCTCTGGAGAGCTTTTCCTTGGGACATCTGAGAGTACTATTGTTTCCTTGTGTCATATGAGCATGGGAGAGTTGGCACCATTCCATGCCTTATTTCCCTCAGGGAAGATGCCTGGCATATTGAGACAGCAGGAAGGACGCAACTAGCGAGAGTACAGCTGCAGACTGCTGCCTGGGAGAAGCGGTGTGCTGAGGTAGGACTAAGTAGGTTACAGCAGGTTAAATTCCAGTATGCGGATTGGACAATGGGTGGGGAAATTATAGGATAGCAGTCAGAGCATCCTGCTGGCCAAGGCAAGGATATTAAATTCAGGAGCTGTCTGTGATATTGAATATGAAGAAGAATGGAAGTTTGTTTAAAGGTATCATTGGAGGACCATTGAGCAAAATCCAGATGAGGAAGGATACCTCCATTTGAGAACAATCAGGGACACAGGGCATCCTCGGAGATACTGCTGCAGGCCAACATAGTTCTCGAGGTCAAGAATCTCACATGATCTGGTCTGTGTGCACTAAGATCTGCAGGCCCACACACTGTGCATGCATGCACACTCTGCACCCATCCGGGACAGAGACAAGATGTGGTGACTTAGATGTAACACAGGCGCCGCTGGGGAGAGGGAAAGGCAGTCCAGCCCCTGCCTTCTCTGTGCATGAACCCTTCTCCAGCAGCTTATTAGCAGAGTTTGACCACATTCCACATTCTTCTTTCAGGGATACCCCAGTGAGGTATCAGAGGGGGTACAGAGATGCCTACCTTGAGCCTTTCTCAGGAGTTCCCTAAAAGTTACCCAAGGTCCTCTGTTGCGGTGGCCTGACCATTTGTCCTCTGCCCAGGGACCCCCAGAAGTCTCCAGGTTCTTTCTGTTCAGGTGAGTTTGACCTTACGCAGGGCTAGATCTGAGGTTAGCTCAATAGCCTTATCTCCCCTCTGTGCACATCTGTACCCTGTGAGGCTTTGTGAGTCCTTTACATTAAAAAATTCTGGACAAGCAAAGCTAAGCCAGAGCATTGGGGTCTCACAGGCTCCTTTCTGGCTAGCAGATGGCTACCTCTCTCCTACTGGATCTAAACTTTCATTGTCTTTCAGGAAAGTTGCCCACATTTTGTATGGGTAAGGGAGTCCACAGAGAACCAACATGACCAGTGGGCTGCTGCAGATGGAGGTTTTCTTTCTCATCTCAGGACCTAGGACACCTTCCAGACCCTGCAATGGGTGGAACCTTCAGAGGAGGCTTCTTGAGCTGGTCACCCCTACTCCCAGTCCAGAGGAAAGGAAAATCCAGGTCTGAGCTGGAGAATTGTCTTTCGTACATCTCACTGGGAAGCTTAGTGGTCATGTGTCAGGGTGGGGGGAGTATTAGACAGTAACTACAGACAGACCCCAGCCTCAGCATGTGTCAGGGTGGGAGAAAAGAGTGTCAGACAGTAACTACGGACACACCCCAGTCTCAGCATCACCAGCTCTGTGAATTCTGGTTTCTAGCTACAGGGAGACTTTTGCTAAACAAGCAATTATCAGAATAGGTACAAATGTACAGAAAAAGTTTTTAAAAGTTAGCATGGCATGAAACCTATTTAAGCACAACAAATATAGACTTGTAAACATTTACTCCTGCTACTCTGTGAAACGGACATAATACTGAACTGAAGTTTAATTCATCCCTCTGTTCCTACAGGGCAGTGCAGGACTCAGTCCTAATCAGAGAAGCTTCTTCGTGTAGTCGATGTTGGTCAAAACAGAAACTCACAGCTGGTCAAAGTGGAGAGTATCAGTGGCTCACTCAGATGGAGAAGGCACATTTACACCCACCCTCCCCAAGGTCCCAGGATCATCATGGAAGAGGGAATAGAAGGACTGTAAGAGCCAGAGGTTAAGAAAGACCAGAGCCCAGCAGTATTCTCTGACCATGTCAGGACCACTACTCTCACGAACCCAGAGCCACTGGGGATGCCTGAACAAGACCTGCACAGGATCAATCGAGTAAACATTCCCACATGGACTGGGGAGGTGCTCGTGGGCCACCATCTTCAATCAAGTAGATATGGACAGCCGATGGCTTCTGGGGAAGGGAGATACAGTTTTACTTAAGAATGCGATCCTGATAGATCGACAACCAGTAGGTGCCTCATACGCATATAGACAGCCCAAAGTAAACCCAGTGGGTTATCAAAAGAAAAGGGGGACACAAAATTGGGACAGATATAGATTTAGGGGTTGGATCTAGGAGGAACTAGGGAAGAAATGGGGATCAATATTACCCAAATGAAATTCTAAAAGACTTAATAAAATATTATATTAAAATTTCTTCAAAAGAAAGAACATCTGAGGAAAAGTCACACAATAAAGTTAATATGGAGAGTTCTCATGAAGGAGCATGTCTGGGTCTCCCTCGCCCACATCTTGTATTTTCTGGATTCTTTGCCATGGTCCATGACAGAGGTAGACAGGATGAACATTGTCTAATGGACTTTTGGGGTACTTTTGGTTATTCCAGGGCTGCCTAAGTCTCTACCTTGGGGTCTCATAAACCTTCTCTTTGTCTCCTCTCCACATGAGCTTCCCACCCCAATCCCCAGTCCTGCAGATTCCTCAGACTTGCCATGGGTTTGGTGCCCTGGTCAGTCTGAAGGAGATTAGTTGAGCCATGCCATAGAATGTCTTCAAACATTCATTTTTCTTACTCATTTGGGGTGTTGTGTGGATCAAGAGAAGGAAAATGTTCTTCCTTTAGCATGGGGCCTTCACCTTCTCTCAAAGTCACTCCTTGTTGTTGGGGTAACTGCAGTCATCCAGCTCTCAGTTCCTAATTTACTTAGTTTGTTCTGCTCTGTGTTAATTTACTTTATGTTGTATTTTTTAATCTTCCTTTTATCAAATTGTTGAATTGAGTCCATGGTGCCTTTTGAAAATATGTTGTTCACTGCTGACAAGGGGTCATTTGTTGGCAGTACCTGACTGGTTTTTGTCTGGTGCGCAATCTTTCCCGCAGGCAAGGTCAGAAAGGTCTCCTTTGCTGGGTGTTCTTGCTGGCTGCTGCCGCCTGAGGTGTGCAGCCTCCTTACACATTTGTTTCCTCCCAGAGAACCCTCTCTTGCCCCGCCCCATGCTCTCTCTGCCTAAGGAAGCCTTTATATGTGATTGCCCTCACTCTGTAGCCCACAGAAGGTCTTGAGTCCTTTCTTATCACCCTTGTATTTATTTTTTGCAGGGTCAAATCTGACCCTGTTAAGCCCTCATGGGTATCTGTCTGAATTGGCTTTTTTCTAGTTTTCAAAACTCTTACTTGTAATTCATCTCAGGATAGCATCTGGAGATGGAAGCCTTTACCTTCTGTCATAGACATGCCTTCCCCACCTGATCTGCCCTATCGTTGTAGGTCACAGATCAGGTTCAGGGGCGTTCGTGTTCAGCCCTGACACTATCATTACAAGTGTCTGTCAATGGTGATGAGCTCAGGCCTTTCCAGGGATATAACAGAAATTAGGGAGGCCACATCAGCTCTCCAAGAGTTCTTTTCTAAGGAAAGGCAGAAGCTCACACATCTGAGGCATCACTAACAATCTGAAGAATTAGAGATATGCATTCACAGGAGACAGGGGAATGATGGGGGTGTGCTGGCTCCTTGGAGGATGTTGCTGGTGACCTGAGCCTGAGTCAGGTAGTGGATCAACCCTTAAAATCTTGGAAGGCATTATTATTCAGGTAAAGACATTTATTACAACCTAGATGTGAATCCATGAATCAAGAAACTCCACAAAGATCCATGTACTAGAGAGTTAGCTCCATAGGGATTGTATTGAAGGCTGGGAAGTTGATTGACAGGTGACAAAGTCTTTGGAAGAGATTAATGTAGTTCTCATGTGGCCTTAGTTCTCACAGGAGTGAGCTGTGATGAAAATATAAGACCATTCCCGCAAATACACACTTTGGTCTTGTCTCATCCTACGATCCCTAGTTCTTATACTAGGCTCTTTCATGATGTCATTTGCTGAGCTGTAATGTAGGTGAGGCACTTCCCCAGAACTGAATCGACATTAGCACCAAGACTCTGGAACTATAGCTATACCAAGTTCTCTTCCTTACAAATGACCCACACTTGAGATATTTCATTATAGTCACAAAAATAATGGGACCGAGGTCTCTAGAATATATCCCACCAGCATGTGAGTTTTGAATTAAGAATCTCCAATGGCTGTGAAGCACTTAAAGAAATATTCACCATCTTGAGTCATCCTGGAGATGCAAATCAACTAGAGATTCCATCTTATATCTGCCAGAATGTCCAAGATCAAAAACTCAAGGGCTCGCTCATGCTGGTGAGGGTATGGAACAAGGGGAAACACTCTTCCAATGCTGGTGGGATTGAAAAATTGTACAACCACTCTGTAAATCAATTTGAGTTCTTCAGAACATTGTGGATAGATCTACCTCAAGACCCAACTGTACTACTCCTAGTCATATACCCAAAACATGCCCCACCACGACACAAGGGCACTTATTCTACTAATGTTCATAATAGCTTTATTCATAATAGCCAGAAACAGAAAACTACCCAGATGTCCTTCAACTGAGAAATGGATAAAGAAAATGTGGTACATTTACACAATGGAGTGTTACTCAACCACTAAAAACAGGGACAGGATGAAATTTGCAGGCAAATGGGTGGAACAAGAGAGAGATCATCCTGAGTGAGGTAACCCAGACCTAGAAAGACAAACACAGTATGTACTCACTTACAAGTGGATATTAGTCATAAAGTACAGGATAATGACGCCACAAACCACAGATTCAAAAAAGCTAAGTAATAAGGAGGGTACAATGGGGGGATGCTTGAATCTCATAGGGAAGAGGAAATAGATTAGACACTGGGGATGGATGGAGGAAGAGAACTAGGTAGAGGAGGGATAGGAACAGAAGAGATAAAATGGGAGAGGATGGAGAGAAAGAGGAGGAGTACTGGGAGAGACAACTGGGTTGGGGGACATCTTTGGAATAACCTTGAAACCTAGGACAATGGAAACTCCTGGAATCTATGAAGGCGACTGTAGTTAAGACTCCTAGCAAGGGGGTATATGAAGCCTGAACTAGCCATCTCCTCTGATCATGCAAGACTTCCAATGGAGGGATTGGGACACCAACCCAGCCACAAAACCTTCAACCCACAATTTGTCCTGCCTACAAGATGAGCAGGGGTAAAAAATGAAGCAGAATTTGAGGATAAGGCCAACAAATGACTGACCCAGCTTGAGACCCAACCCATGACAGTGAGCCCAGCCCTGACACTGTTAATGATATTCTAATAGACTTGCACAGAGCCTAGCATGACATCAGAGAGGAGTCACCCAGCAACTGATGGAAACAAACTCAGAGACCCACAGCCAAACATTAAACAGAGCTGGTAGAAGAGAGGGAGAGGGGATTGAAGGAGTTAGAGGGGTCAAGGACACCACAAGAAAATCTACAGATTCAACTGATCTGGGCCCATAGGGACTCACAGAGACTGAACCACCAACTAGAGAGAATGCATGGGACAGACCTAGGTCCTCTGCACATACGTAACAGTTGTGCAGCTGTGTTTTCATGTGGGACATCTAAGGAAGGACCAGGGACTGTCTCTGACTCTGTTGCCTGCCTTTAGACATCTTCCCCCAACTGGGCTGCCTCATCTAAACTCAATAGGGTATGTGCCTAGTCTTACTTCATATATGCCAAGGCTGGTTGATATCCATGGGAGGCCTCCCTTCTTCTGAGGAGAAGGGGAGTCCAGGGAGGGGAAATGAGAGGGAAATACTGAGAAGAGAGGAGCAAGGGGAAGCTATTATTGGGATGTAAAGTAAATAAATAACTTAATAATAAAATAAGGATCAGGATGGCTCTAACTGGAAATAATGTCCGTGTAATTGTCTGCACACAGGATTCCATACCTGAGTGATAGCTCTGGTAGCCAAATGGGAAAACAGGACCAGATCTTCATAGCTTGCATAGGAGAGAGGGTAGACACACTTGGCTTTATTCTTGAGGCCAGTACTGGAGGCAACTGTGGTGTGGATTGGGGTGGTAAGTGCTAGTAATACAAACATTGGTGTGGAAACTAGTGCCTCACACTCTCCTGCTGCTCATGCTTGGTATGCTGCCTGTTGCCTCTACACTTTGGTTTTCCTCCTTGTCTTACCCTGGTATGTGTACTCCAGTTGGTCCTCTCAGGGCTGTTTTATTCCACATCTTTCAGAATTAAAATTTTCACTGGACATTTGGAAGCCCTGGCTGACAGAAGGCAGATCTGTGTAAGCATCAAGCCATCTCCCCACGTCTGTCAGGCTGCTTACTACATGAGAATGAAGACAATTACCTTCTGCCTTCTGTGTGGGTCTCTGTCACTACACAGTGTCCCTCGGAACACAAGGACATTCCTGAGGATGTCCCAGCACAACACCTGTGGAGAAACCCGGGTCTCCAGCAAACATTAACCCCAAACATGCACAGTTCTCTTGAGCTTCCCTTTCTATTGAGTTGGATTTAAGAAGTGTTTACCTAGCAAGTCTCTGCTCACAGATAAGAAGTATGACAGAGCCCATCTGTACTGGCTTGTTTTAAATATCAACTCGACACCCCTTGAGGCACCTGAGAAAGAAGTTTCAATTAAAAAAAAATGCCTCCATCAAATTGGCTCACAGGGATGTCTGTGGGGAGTTGTCTTAATTGTTAACTGAGGTAGGAGGACACAGCCCACCATGGACAGTGCAATCCCCTAGTCTAATGGCAATGAACAGTATAAGAAAGGTAGATGAGTATAGACTTAGCTGCCAACCAGCAAATAGCATACTCCATGACTCCTGAAGCTTTGACTATAAAGTAAGTTCTTTGCTCAGAGGTAATTGCTATGTTGAATGGCAAAAAAGACATTACGTTTCTAATTTGACTTCTCAATGTTGGACATAATCTGGAATTGTAAGTTTAATAAACTGCTCTCCAACTGCCCCCTTAATATATTGTCTTGGTTAGGGTGTTTTGCCATAGCAACAGAGATGGACCTTAGTACCCAGAAGTATACCAGGTCTAAACAGATTCAAGATCTCTTTGAATAAGTGTGAGAATTCTCAGTCCAAGTGAAGTCATGTGACCCCCTCAAGGCAGGCCACGCCATATCCAGAAGGACTTTTAAGTCCAAATCTTGAGGTAGCTTTAGGGAAAGCCAGGAACAAGAAGGGCAGCTATGTCTAATGCCAGCTACAAGGGAGGCTGAAGTAGGAAGATTGCAGTGTCTCAGCAACCCTGGGTTCTAGGTCAGTCTGTTTAACTTAGTAAGATCCTGTCTCAAAATAGAAATTCAAAGAGGATCAGGCATATAACTCAAGTAAACTCAATGCTGGAGGGCTTGCCTACCTAGTATGTGTGAGGCCCTTGGTTCTAACCCTGGTACCACAGAAGAGAGAGTAGAGGTACTCAACTTTTCTTTGAGGTGGAGGGCATGCTACTTTGGCCTACAACCTATGCCATGTCACACAGTCAGGGGGATTAAGATAGGTGATGTTGGAGAGGGCTGGATGGGAGTGATGTCACGGTCACACACTCCCTATTGAACTGCTTGTTACAACCACAGATGTGTTCATTGCAGGAAACAAATATATACCTTGGGCGACTGGAAGGCTTTGGTGCCTCTCTTAAGTCTACTCATCCCAATTTCCAACCATGTGGACCTGGCTCATAAGAGACAACTGAACTAGGCCTGGTGGTGTGGGCTGGGAATCTTAGCTCCTCAAATGACAGAGGCAGTGGGACTGTGAGTAAAACCAACCTGAACTAGAGAGGGAGTTCAAGTGTTACCCAGGCAACATAAAGACATCTTGTCTCAAAATAAAAGAAATAAGGAGAGCAGTCTGGAGGCATAGCTCATCAATAGAGTGTTTGCCTAGTATTCTCTAAGTTCAATGTCAAATCCAAAAGCTTGAAGAAGAACTGAAGAGATCGCTCTGTCTGATAGAAACAGAGAGATATCTTTCTGGATATCTGCGACCACCAAAATGGCCATGAGCAACTTAGGTAGGAAAGGTTTATATTATAGCTTACAGGATAGAGCTCATCAAGAAAAGCCAGGGCAGGAACCAAGGTGGGAATGTGGAGGCAGGAACTGAGAGCAGAGGCCATGGAGGAATGCTGGTCACTGACTTGCCCTCCATGACTCACTCAGTTTGCTTTCCTACAGCACCTAGGACTACCTGCTCAAGGGTGACACTACATACAATGATCTGGGCACTTACCAACCATTAGTCAAGACATCTCCCCTAGCCTCTGCCAACTGCCTATAGGCCAATCTGACAGAGACAATTCCTCAGTAGAGATCCCCTCTTCCCAAATAACTCTTTTTATGTCAGTGCAAACTTGATTCTCACTTGCCACCTACTGTCCTTTCTGGCCTAAGACAGGGGTATACATGAATGCACTGTCAACCTAGGTCACCTGACACTCCAAGTCCATGAGAAGACAGCTATGGCTTCAGCTAGTCTCAGTTGGTGTAATAGAACTCCCTAAACTATGTGTCTGATCAAACAGCCCTTAAGGCTCTTGGTTCAGGAGGGTTAAAAGGAAGTCTATGATCAAGACATCAGCCTAAGATATCTGGGGATACCCAGCTTCCTGTTTCACAGATGGATCCTCGCTGTCTTCAACAGAAAAGGGGACAAGAGGGTTCCCTCTCTCCTAGGGCACCAACTCCACACTCTTGAGCTCTTCTCCCATCCTTTATTGACTCCTCAAAGGCTGTATCTCCCAAGAAAGTAACTTGGAATGTTCAGAGGCAGAAAAGAGACCTCAATACCAGGGAAGGAGCTTAGATGTCCCCAGCAGAGCACACATCCCATCACCCCCTCACCCCAGCAGCTGAGAGGAGCTGGGATTGGCAGCATTGGTCCAGCCAGGGCCTGCTGCTCCATGGGGTCCACTCACAGGCCGGCAGAAGCAGGGTGAATCTTTCCAGCCTGGCAGAGGGGTGAACGTCTGAGGCTGTCTTCAAGTTGTCTGTAACTCTGGTGGTGGTGAGTCATTTGCATGCCATTACTCTCTATCTGCTCAAGCAAGGCAATTACCACAGCTAGCTGCCAGACCTGTCAACTCCCTACCAGCTGGCCTAGAGGGGAGGCATCCAAATGAGTCCTAACTGTTGATCTTAAGGAAATGGCATAGTCATTTCTTCTCTCAGGTAGGAGGGAGGGCTGGTAGTCACAAACAGGAAGCTTGACACTACTGGTTTCTTGGGGGCGGGGAATGTCTAAGGAAGTATCCAGAAATGTCTTCAGCATATCCTGATAAAGACAGGTTTTCTCAGCAGTGTCCTCCCCTCTGTACCTGTCACAGACCTTCAGGCATGTGAAGAAAGTATCTCTTCTTTGTGGTCTCTACTGTGCCACAAGATGTATTTTGGATCAAGAGTCTATCCTACATGTCTTCTAGTAACAAGAGCTCTGGGGAAAGTGGAGCCTGGATCTCCTGCCAAAGTAGAGCAGAGGAGGCTCCAATCGACTGCCAATTTTAGTTGAGCCCCCCTCCGCCAGCCTCCTGCCTCTGTCAGTGTCTGTATATGACCCATCCACCCAATATTCAGAGCCTTGAAAGTAGAACATATGGGAATCAGGTTCAGAACAAACTCTCACTCTACAGCCATCAAAATAGAAGACACCAAGGCTCCAGGGCCATCAGCTGAATATTTTCAGTTTTACTTTCTCATGTAGAAGAGGGAGAATATTGTACAACAGTTTATATGAGGACCCGCTATAATACAAGAAGTTTGAATAACAATTATAACAGCCTGTGAACAACAAATGGCAGGGTTGACTATCCTCATGAAGATTCTGCTCCAGCCAGCGTTCTTCCATCACTGTCGCTCTGCCTAACTGTGCTGTCCCTGTTCTACACACCTGTCTACTCTGCAAAAGCGAGCACTCCACACTGTCGGTCCACATCTTCCCCATGCTGCTCTGCTCCCACTCCATCATCAGAGCCACTTGCGAGAAAGCAAACAGCCAAATTGCTGAGTCTCCTGCAGAGGAAGCTGCGGGGGAGGTCGGGCCAGTGTGCTAACTCCATCTCATCTTGCCTTCACTGCCAGCCAGGCCCATTCTTAATGGACATCGGGTGTTTGTGCCCAAATATTTACTGAGTTCATCTTGTGTGCTGAGCTGGATAAAAGCTCTGGCCCTTAGATACTGTCTCTAGGCTTGCTGCTGTCCTCTGACGGGTTCCTTGTGGGATTGCTGTCAGTTGGAGTGATGGTCACATCTCCTGGAATCCCCGGGCTTAAACACTGTGAGCTTGATCTGGATTATAGAATGCCATGGGCTTTGAACACCGATTTCCATCTTACATTGCCGTCTCAAAGTCTTACAGCGAGCCTGTTTCTCCCCTCCCATTAAAAACAGCACTGGGGTACTTAACATTGGGACAGCGGGATGGGCAATCTGAAGAGAAAGCCATGCTGGGATTGAGCACCTTTCCATTCTATTTCAAATATGGAAAGTTTCGACTAAATATATATTAGGTGCAAGAAAATGCAGGCTGGATTGAAAACAAGGAAAATCTACCACTTGCCTGAACGATACACGTATTTTCTAGCCCAAATTAAGAGTTAGGAATATAGGCTCTGCCTCTTAGGAGTGCCGTGCTTGTCTGAGTCAGAAGTAGAAGACGGATTACTGTCCTTTCAGCACAGCAGTCTCTGTGATGAAAAGACTGTGAGACATACAGGTGATAGGTCACTCAACTCAGAAGTAAACTAATGTTCCAAAGCCACAACCAGAAACAAAGCATTGCTGGAAGACAAAGCCTGACCCTGTGCTGTCAGGAGCTGGGGTTGAACTTTCCATAATGCCGAAAGCTTGAGTGTGCTCAGCCATAGCAGTGTCCCCTGTGGCTGTGCCTCACACACGTGTGTGCATGCCTACATATACACATACTAGATACACACACTAGATACATACACCAAACACACACATTAGACACACACACACCACACACAAAAACCAGATATACACGTAAACATACACACACACACATGCCAGATATGCACACACACACACATACACACATATCAGATACATCATATATACATACATACATATATACACACATCAGAAACACAATACAAGATACACATTCCAAATATACAGGCACCAGATACACATATACACAAGATACACACACACACCAGGTATGCATACATATAACAATGCATACCTATACATATAATATGCATACATACACACCATATATGAACACACAAATATACCAGATATACACACACACACATCAGATATGCACACACAAGATACACATTCCAGATACACACATACCAGATACCCATATATACAAGATATACACACACACACACACACACACACACACACACACACACCCCAGATATGCATAACATAACATTACATATCTATACACATAATATGCACACACACACATACATGCACTTGCACATACACATGGACACACACAGGCACAGAACACACACAGAGCACCCATTGGGAACTCAAACAGGAAGCTGAAAGCTGTAATCTGTGCAGAGGTAGAAATGTACAGACTACATTGAGGAAAGCACAGCACACGTTCCACAGGACAACCTCACATGGTACCTGAAGACGCCCAAAGAGGAGACGGTAGATGACAGGTGAAAGTGGGAAGTATGCTATAAATCATTACAAATCACTATATAGTGTTTTATACTAGTTACAGTGGGCCAAGCAGCATGGCAGACTCATCAAAGGCTCAGAGAACATGAGTGGGGGGATCAGGGACCCCTATGTGCAGAAATAGGGGTCACCCAGATCCTGCAGCATGATCTCAACCCTTCCTCTACACCAGTGGTGGCCAAGGTGCACTGTAGAATCTTCAGGGGAGGTTGTTAGGATGTCTCTGACATAGCATCCCTGGTCACATGTGGCTCTGGAACACTTGATGTGGACAACTGTGGCCGGGAAGCATAATTTGGGGCATCATTTAATTTAGCTCATTAAATTTAAATTTTATTTATTTTTAACCGATGCATAATAATGTAAACATTGCATATGTTCATTAATGAGTTACCATGTGGTGTTCTGATGCATACACTGTTTATTCTGTTTAAAGCAGGTGAGACATGCGTCTCTCCCCAAATATTTATCATTTGTTTATAAGGGAGACATCCAACTTTCCTCTCGGGAGCTGTTGGGGTGTGCAGTCTGTCATTGTCGTGAATTTAAAGGCACGTGACTGGCATGGCTGTTCAGGGCTACTCAGCTCTAAAAACACTGATCATGAGAGGGAAAGTAGCTACAAGAGAAATGGAGACTTTAAATATGGTACAGAGTGTCACCCTGCCCCAGCTGGCATGAGCCAGGGGATGCCACAGGACACTCAGGATGACTGAGGTCTGACAGCAACAGGAAAGAAGAGAAAGTGTCTGGTGGGTTCTGCAGAAGTCCTAGTGGGATTCACTAATCTGATGGTTCCTTGGTCTATGTTGCTTCCATACTGACACAGCCCAGCTGTTCCATTCAGTGGAGGAGAGCGGCTACAGAGTCTATCTGGATCTCACTAGAAAAACCTAGGCAAGGTAAACACACCCCCAGAATCCAGCGGGGCTACCTGATGTGCTGGGGCAGCTACTTTCCCTAAAGCAAAGCAGATCCACGCTCCAGTGAGTGTGGAGGTTACATTGCCATATAGCCTGGCCTGAGGACAACCACCGAGGGCCAACACAGCTTCAGAGCTGTCAGGGGCTCAGCTGGGGCTTGTGTTATTACTTCCAGAAGCGTCTTCCTTAGCCCTCACAACCAATGTGTAAGGAACAACATCTCCTGGGAGTAAGAGTCACTGCAAAGTGATGTTCTTAAGAAAAAAAAAAAAATCAAAGCTCAGCTCTGGCTGAGTGCAGCTGAGGGCCTGATCAGCATTTGCAGGCTGGCCACAGAGGTAAGCGTAAGTCCTCTTTTGAAGTCCATTGTCTGTTCTATCAAATATTTCTAAAGGCTTTTATGTTCAGTATCTGGAATCTACTGAAAATAATAAAAGGAGCCATCAGCACATCCTCCAGTTCCAGAGAAAGAATAGAAGCAGAGACCAAATGACAGGGAGCGTTTGTAACAGTATATATACCAGTAGTTATATATCTATGGTGGGTTGCGGTGGAGAAGGATTCAGAACATGAGATGCCAAACCATCTTTTAAAGAAATGCATTTTTTTAAAGAAAACATGACGAAAACTGGCAACGAACATGACAGCTGGCGAAAAACCTAAAGTTACGAAGTGAGATTAGACGTAGCTGAAGAGAGAACAAGCAAACTGGAAGACAGATTCGAGGAACATACTGAGCTGCGTACTCAGGAGGAACAAGACTTCAGAAGAATATTTTAAAAGTCAGAAAACTAGGCACAATGGGAGGTTGAATAGTTGCATAACTGGAGTCCTGTAATGGAGGGGAAAGGACCCATGCTTTAAGGCAAAAAGTAACTGTACATATTAAGTAAGAAACCAGGAATGATTTTAAAAGAACACACACGGATATGACATAGAAAACTTATTAGAACCAAACCCAAAATGTTAAAATGTGCAATTTTCTTCAAAGAAGCAGTGATAAAGTAGCAGTAATTATCTTGAGGGGGGAAAAAAAGAAGTGAAAACCGGAAGATGATGGACATGTTTTCAAGGCACTAAAAATGTGAAAATGACTAGAGGATAACTCGGAATTCCTGGTTTTAAAGAGACCCTTTGATCAAAATCATCAATTTGGAACATGTTTGCAGGTTCACGCTAGCAGGTATGATTCAAACCAGAAGAGTTGGAGAAGTATGAACTGATGTCAAATTGGAAATTTGTTTTATGAAGTGGGAATAAGAAAAGTGTGGTCTGTTCTCACAGAGGGGGTAGAATGTGTTGTGTGATAACTTTTTTTTTTAACGTGTGAGACTTCACTCTTCTGCCCCGAAAAATCCCCATCTATAGCATTAATTCAAATGTTCTAAAAGGCCTCATTTGAGAAGAAGAAGAAGAAGAAGAAGAAGAAGAAGAAGAAGAAGGAGGAGGAGGAGGAGGAGGAGGAGGAGGAGGAGGAGGAGGAGGAGGAGGAGGAGGAGGAGGAGGAGGAGGAGGAGGAGGAGGAGGAGGAAGGAAGAGGAGGAGGAGGAGGAGGAAGGAAGAAGAAGAAGAAGAAGAAGAAGAAGAAGAAGAAGAAGAAGAAGAAGAAGAAGAAGAAGAAGAAGAAGAAGAAGAAGAAGAAGAAAAGAAAGCATAGACGAAGAGGAAACAGTAGAGGGTGGGCAGACCATATTTTAAGGGAATATTTACTTTTCACTGGCTATGCTACCCAGGAGGATGAGTCATTAATACCCTATGTAAGGAAGGAAATAATTTATATGCAAATGTAAGTGATGGATTAGTGAAATTTACTGGAATGATCAGAAGATGTTTTTGAATGAACGTGGGCATCGGAAAGATTGATTGATCAGACACAAAAGCACTGATCCCACACTAACTATCAATAACAAGGAGAGGTGTGTCTGTTGGAATGTTGGGAATGCTAGGGCTCTTCACTATGAGCTCAACACAATGAGCTTGGGAGTTGAAGGACACCTGCCGTCTGCCATCCACGCCTCAGAATAGGCATAAGCAGAGATTCTTTTAAAAATAAGGTGCAATGATCATTTTCAAAAATCCTGAAACAGAATGAAACAACTGAAGAGCAGAAGTTCATGAAAGTTCTGCAGGGTGCAGCCTGACTCACATCACAAGGAGTTTCCAAACAGACAGTAAACGTGACCTACTCCACAAATCTGGCTGTGGGTAAATTAGTACATAATCCAGTATATGTTTATATTGTAATACAATTTATATAAGTTATATTTTATATACCTTCATGCGTAATACATTTATATAATATGTAAAAGCTATATTTTATACTTTTATACACTTTAAGCATTTTTAAAATCTTGGAATAAAACTTTTACTTTGAAAACCAGGAATGACTCCCAAACTAGGAAGGGAGCAAACACAAGGACACACGCACATCTAGTTCATAGTATGAGAGCTTAGCTAGATAAGGAAGTATTTCTTTCCTTTTTAAAACTGTTTATTGATTCAGTGTAAATCTCACATCACGCACCCCAATCCCACCATCTCCTTGTCCCTTCATAAATACCCATTGTCCTGGCAACTTCCTCTCCAAAATAAAATAAAATAAGACAGAATAAAGAACAAACAAAAACATCTTGTCATGGAAGTGGTAGTGTGTCACAGCGCGTCACACAGTGTAGTCTTTTGTCCACACATCTTTACTTATTAATTGCAATGAGTCATTGCTCTGTTTCAAGGCCTCTGGATATGGGCCTCGGGGGTAACTGAGTTGGTCAGGCCACCAACTCTCCTGTACCCACACTACCAGGGCCAGCTCTTTATCATTGCACCAGTTAGCTCACTCAGTGCTGCGGCCAACAAGGGGCAGGGCCATTTCTCCTGCTCTCATACCCTCAGGGCCAGCTCTATTGTGCTGCCCAGGTGAAATGCTGGGTTGCAGCCTGCAGGGGGCTCCACAGCTCTCCTGCTCTCATGACCTTCCTGCCTGCCACAGTGGTGAGGGGCGAAGGGTAGGAGGACATACCTTTTTAATGTATTATACTCTTACATGCTATATATACTATACATTTAAAACATCTATTTTATATTACTATGATACAGTGCTCAAGTCCCAACTAATTTTAAAAGGAAAAGACGTTTGCCTATCTCACAGTTCTGAAGTTTGAGGGCCCAATGCTGGCTCCAGTCCACCTCTGGTGAGAACCCTGCAATCTGTGACTCAAAGTGGGGAGAAGGTGCATGTGAGGAAGGGAACGCACCTAAAGGCTGGAAGCCAGAGGGAATCAAAGTTCTACACCCCTTCTTTTAGACCCCACCTTGGTCCAGTGACTGTTTCCCCAGCTCACCAAGAACATGGCCTTCAGACCCAACCTCCCAACAACTGAACAGCCAAGCCTTGGCTTTAGGAAATACCTAAGCTGTAA
The DNA here is from genome assembly GCF_011064425.1 of Rattus rattus. Classification (NCBI taxonomy): domain Eukaryota; kingdom Metazoa; phylum Chordata; class Mammalia; order Rodentia; family Muridae; genus Rattus; species Rattus rattus. The sequence continues at coordinate 256,373,603 of NC_046154.1, forward strand.
ACAACCAGGAACGCAAACTCCTGGCAAGGGTGTGAGGAAGCGGTGGCTCCGTTCCGAGTATTGTAAGTGTTTAACTGCCATAAAGTTCACAACCACGCTCCAAGGTCCACTTCTCCCCAGTCACTTGTAGGTGTATAATGGCCGATAATCACACATAACGTGTTCATAACAGCACCATTCTTCAAGTCAGGCCCCGAAAATATCCTAGATGCCTATCAACAGCAAAGTGGATTAATGCATTATGAGGAATTTACATGGTGATATATCACAGCGTTTGTAAAATAGCAAAGGCAGCTTTGCAGGGAAGTACAGGTAGTTTTTAGCAGAACTGGGGTGTGAGCATTTAGGAAAAATGCAAAGCAACCTATAGGTTCAGAAATCAAGACAATGCTCACAGTGGAATGACGGAAGGGAGGCAATGATGAGAGAATATTGTGGACATGGGTGATGTGTTCTACACACATGGATGATGTCCTGGGAAGACACTGGTGATGTCAGATTTCTTAGCCTAGAGTGTGATATATGGATATGTGTGTGTCTACTCCATGATGCTGTGTTAAGTGAATACATTCTGATATATATATGTATGTGTGTATATATATATGTGTATACATGTATGTGTGTGTGTGTACATTTACCTATTGATAAGCATTTATATACACTAATTCAAATAACTGAAATATATGAAAGAAATATTGGCTGGGAATTCAACATGAACTAAGCTAACAATTTTTACAATAATAGAATATATTATAAACACTGTTCCCTCTGTGATTCATGTTTCTACAGTACATACAATGAAAATATTGAATATAAACCAATTTTAGAATTATTGCATATAGATGATAAATTGTTGGAGAGGTAAAAATACACATGTATACATACATGTGTGTATTTGACTACATATGTATGTATGTATATGTGTTTCCTGTGTTATACATCTGTGTTTGTGCATATGTGTGTGTTATAGGATAATCATAACCAATTGGCGGGGGGAAGATCATTACTAATGGGGAAAATTACAACTGTGGTAACATCAAGTTCTGCGGCTATAGTCTTGAAGGAAACAGATGAAGTCACTGTTCTGGGGATTAGGCAGAGAAGGTACAGGTGAGAAGGGCCACTGTAGAAGATGGCTGGATTTGTACAGCTCTACAGAGCTGTATTGTGCAAGGTTGGCATAGCTTAACATGTAAGAGTTGACTTGTGATTATCCATCAGGTATACTGTGAATTAAATATTTAGTTATAGCTAAAAGGAGCAGGTAGTGTGTGTGTGTGTGCAACACACACACATACACACATGCATGCACACATACACAAATGCATGCATGTATTACACACACACACACACACACAAACACACACACTGGCATGTGTACATACCACAATGCACACTTCGCACACATGCATGCATGCATACCACACCTCCCCACCCATGCCTGTATAGACATATCTGAGCACATACCACAATAGCGTGCACATACACATGAGTCATGGAATAACTCCCAAATGGTACGGACCTTCAGAAAATAGCAAGAGATATGTGCTGATCAGTCTCTTTGTCAACTTGACACAAGCTAAGGAAAAGGGAGGAGAGAACTTTCTTGAGAAATTGTCCCCATCAGATTGGCTGTGGTATATTTTTATGACTGATGTGGGAGGGCCCAGATGATTCTGTGAGATGCCACCCTTAGGCAGGTGGTCCTGGATTGTATTAGAAAGCAGATTGGCACATCTGATAGCCCAGTATGGGGTGCACACCTTTAACCCCAGCACTCAGGAGACAGCGGCAAAAGGATCTCTGAGTTTGAGATCAGCCTGGTCTATAGAATAAATTTCAGGACAGCCAGGGCTACATGCAGAAATCCTTTCTTAACAAAACAAAATAAAACAGAACAAGGCGGCTGAGGAAGCCACTTGGGGCAAGCCTGCCTCTGCTTCAGTTCCTGCCTCCAGGTTCTTGCCTGACCTGACTTCCTTCAGTGATCGAGTGTGATGTGGAAACGTAAGCTGAAACTGACTCGTTTCCCCTAGGTTGCTTTTGGCCATCGCGTTGTGTCATAGCCACAGAAAAGAAAGCAAGCAGAGACAAGAGAGCTATCCACTTCATCTAATATAGTTACGATGCCACAGCTAGATGAGACAGCCCAAGCAAGGGACTGTATTAAATTCCACTTTAGTGAGATAAATCCCTTGTGATTATTATCAAGATCAGCAAGGTCTAGGAAGAACAGCAGGTGACAACTCCACAGGGTTAATGATGAGAACAGAGAGATAGCTTTAAAAATAACTATCACTGGGGCCCCACATTAAGAGAATAAAGGATAAACTTTATCTCACCAGGTGCTGCAGAAGCCCAACCTGATTTAAAAAAAAAAAAAAAACTTAGAAAACACAAGATAATGAATTGTTCTTATCTTGATCGAAAGTATTTACCAGCATGGACGTCATGTCTTACTTACCAGAGGAACGCTTGTCCTCCTTTCTCAGCTCAGCCCCACGAGGTTGCCTGCTCTGTAGAACCCAGGACTGTGGTACTGAGGATTCTAAACAATGGGCAAAGTAAAAGTAAAAAACACAAACTATGGCCAATATGGTATTTCTTACAAGATCATTATCCTTCCAATAACAAAGCAAAAGTGTGAACCGATGTCAGAGAACTGGTCAGCTAAGTTCAGTTACTACGCAAAATCATCCGCCCAGAAAAAACACAATGGCATTTCCTTAAGTAGCAACACCCAAATAGAAAATGTAGCATTGAAAAAAATTCCATTCACAGTGTAACTAATGCTAAGAAAAACTCTAGGCTGTTGTTCTCAGCCTTTCTAATGCTGCGATCCTTTAAGGGTTACTCAATTCCTCATTCAAGCCCTCTAGGGGGTCGAGACCAACAGGTTAAGAACCACTCCGCTCTACATCCGGGCTTGTCTATTGAAAGAGTGAGCATTGGCTTGACTTGAGAAAGAAGCCTGCCCACTGACCACTGAAGGCCAAGCCAACATACCATCCAGAGTGCTGAGGGGTGGGGGTTACACATATAAAATGACTTATAAAATGACATGTAAAACGCAGGACACTTGCTCCTTCTGTCTGTGGTTATATATCTCTGTGGCTTCGGATTCCTAGAAAGTCTGTGCTTGAAAGTGGGAGAGCTGGACAGGGTTAGGGTGAAGAACAACAGGAGGTTGCAGGCTGGGATGGTCCTGTCGTCATTTCATTTTGAACTGGTGACCCAAAGTGAAGGAAGATGGGAGCTATTGACCCCCTGTGTCCAGGAGGAGGAAGGACATGGCTGGAAGCTCTGACCTCTTTATCTTACAAGTTATTGTGATACATGTGTGCTTCCATACCAACAAAATAAATAAATAATAAATAAATAAATAAATAAATATTAAAATTTAAAGATATGGGGCAAATTCATAGTGTATTCTCTGCTCTCAGTCCTGCTGAGAGTCCTTCCAGAGTCAGGAAATCTCTTTGGAGTCTTTGATTTAGAGGCCAAAGCCCTCCGAAGCTAGCCCAATATAAGGAGTCATTACTGAGCAGACAGACCCATGGGTAGCACAGTGTGATGCAGACGGAGGTCTCCACGGCGGAACACCAGTCTCAAATACTGAGTGGTCTATCAGAAGGCAGAACACCACCCCTGCTTGTTAAACCTTGTTGCTGTAGCAGACATGATGGAGCTATGAGGACGCTGGGATCTGTTTCACGGATCACGGGGACAGCATGGTCAGAGCGAACGGGTCAGATGCTATTGAGATGTCAGGGATGGAGTAAGCTGCACGCGAAAGAGGCCAGGTGCTAGGAATGGCAGTGAAAATTGGAGTAAGTCTTTTGACCCTTTTAACTATGTCAACAATGAGTTTTAATGGTTTTGTTTTATCCACTCAGTAGTTGCAGTGACCTTCACTGAGTAGAGGGATTGAAGACATTATCTTATTTCACGGTCATAGGTGCACAGTGTAAACTGTAACAGGTGCAGACTGGTTACATGCACAGTCGGGCTTCTGTGGAACAAAGGGGGACTCCTTGGGGACAGAATTAAGTAATCCCAAACAAACACAGCTGGCCGACAGCTCTAGCAAGCCCTTGTCTCCCAAGAGGTGTCTTCTACTGTATAAAGTGAAACCCTTTCGTGAGACAAAAATGATGTCTTTGGAACAGTGCAGGAGACAGAGATTTAATGGTGACCCCTATCAGGAACTTGAAAGACAACAAGTCTAGAGATTTGCACCAGAAATGAAAATCTGCCTGCCGACACAGAGGAAAATATGACTATCCAAACTCCAGGCACAATAAAAATGAGTGATAGGAGTCATCGACTCATCTGGATCTGGGATTGAAGTGACACTTGCCCAGAAGACCCCAGCTGATGTAAAGCTATGAGGTACCTGGCTTTGAAGTCCCTAAACCTGAAGAACCTTGGCAGACACTAGTATCCAGTGGACACACTCTCTCTCAGGCCCCCACATCAGCATTCACCATGAACCGTTTAACACTCAACCCACTACCTTGGGCGATAAACTCCAGATCCAATATGGAGAGGGCAAGTAATAGATTTGGCAGTAGAATGAGGTACAATCTGCACAGATGCAGGTGTACAGCCAGACACAGTGAAAAGATAACACTGAAAACATAAAAAGGCAAGACATTGTGAAAAAATTCCTAGGAGGGCCAGGAGAATTGTTCAAATGTATATTTAAAAAAATAAAATTAAGAGTGCAAGATATGTTAATTACAGAGCTTGGCATGGCTAATGGATGACTTATTGAATGTACTATAAACCTGGAGAAATTGTCATGGAGCCCCTATGCAGGAGAATGTGAGATGCATAACAGAGAGGTTTAAGAATGGCTTAAGGAAAAAAGACTTCTCACCAGCTAATTGGGGTTCTGATACTAGAGAGAGTGGTTAACATTTAAATCCTCAAACATGTCAGTTGATAAAACTGGTGACTTCTGTTTGTCTCTGACTGCATAGCTCTGAGCAAATATTGGCTGTGTCAGATAATGTTTTCCTTAAGTCATTTCTAAGATTAAAACTGTGTGACCAGGTCAAAAGTCACACACTATTTGAAAGTAAGGATGGGATGAAGCCACTGTAAACTCTTTCTCCTTTATTAGAAGGCAGCAATATGGAATTTGAGACTTAAGTATGCGTTCATTAAAACATGTAATTTTATAAGTTTTAAAAACGAATCTGTGGTGAGCTGGTGAGATGGCTCAGGAGGTAAAGACACTTGCCACTGAGCACAATGACCCAAGTTTAAGTCCCCAGAAGCCATGGAGTGGAGGGAAACAAGTAGCTTTCCCAGTGCCCCTGACTTCCACATGTACACTATGGCATACACAAGCTCACATCAGGGCAGTGGTGACAGAGGCAGGCAGATCTCTATGAGTTTGAGGTCAGCCTGGGCTACAGAAAGAGTATTCCAGGAAGCCACAGCTCTGTGGGGAAGCCCTGTCTCAAAAAAAATACAAAAAAAAAAAAACCAAAACAAACAAAAAAAAAAAAAACCAACACCAACACACAATAAACAGGAGAGTGGAAAAAAGTCTGTGTCAAATTATAAAGGTTGACACAGCAGAAAGAGTTGTAACAAAAACCAACCATAAAGCATTAGGAAGTAAAACCAACTCCATCAATCATGAGAACAAAAGCAAACGGATTAGACAAACATTGCAGCTAGTGAGGCTGAAATTCTATTAGAATTGTCTAGTGGGATCATATCTGTAAGGTACACTCTTAAACACATAGGTGCTTTAAAGGTAAAGTAATTAAACCGAGTCTATGAGACCGAGAGAAGCACTGTGTGTCACAGTGCTGTCATCTGGTTCTCCAATGCTGGGCCACCACCAAAAAAAAAAAGCTTCACCAATTTCCAAAGATTGACACTGGTATTAGTTATTTGAACAGAGTGTAATTTATCCAAGAATCAATTAGAAGGGAAATGTAACAGATGAGGGATTGAACAATACATCTCTAAACAATCTGTCAGTCAAAACGTCAAAGCAAAAGCCAGGGAACGTTCTGATAAGAGAAACACAGCACACCGAGCAGAGCTCGGGAGGCACTCAGAGGGGAACCAGAGTGTTGATGTATACCTTTATGTTCATTTTACGTGTGTGTGTGTGTGTGTGTGTGTGTGTGTGTGTGTGTGTGTGTGTGCATGCACACACATGCACATGTAGTTTAAGTTCCCATGGAGACCAGAAGAGGGAGTCAGATCCCCTGGAGCTGGAGTTACAGGAGGTCATGAGCTGAATTGTGTTGGGAAAGTAACTTGGGCTTTCTTTAAGAACAATCCCTGCTCTTGACCTCTAAACCATCTCTCCAGCCATGATACAGAATTTAAAAAGAATTAAAGTGGGACAAACAAGCTGGCTCAGGGGATAAAGATGCTTGCTTCCAGGTCTAGTGAATCAGCTCCATAGTGGAGCTCTGATCTCTACATATGTATCATGGTACGAGCACCCACTCCCTACATAGCTAACTAGCTAACTAACTAGCTAACTAACAATAAGTAAAACTAATGAAAGGTTGGGGGTTGGAGAGCAGGCTCAGATGTTAAGAGCATTAGTTGCCCTTCCAGATGGTTGGTTCAATTGCAAACACCTCCACGGTTGCTCACAACTATCTGTAACTCCAGTTCCAGAGGATCCAATGTCCTCTTCTGGTCTCTGAGAATCTCATGCATGCATATAATGCACAGGCAAAACACACATATGTATAAGGTGAAAACAAAGAGGAAGATTTTAAAGATCAAGGGCATTTTTTTTTAAACCAATACGATTGAAGAGAAGACTTAAGGAAAGAGTCAGTGGGAGAGGAAAAAGGTGAAAACAGATGACCTCAATCAGATTTACACAGATAAAAATATACATGCAAAGATAATTTCTCCAAAGTATAGCTTGCCACAGATTTTAAAAGCAAAGGAAGTGGTAACAACTCCCATAAGCATGCAACTCTGAGTCTGCAGTTAAAAAAATCCAACTTGCCAGCCATCTCTACCTCTGGCGAAGACAGAAAGTCACAGACAAGCTGCATTCCCAAGTCAATGTGCGGACGAGCAGGAACACGTGAATCTCAGCCTCCGCTGTAATTCTGAGGACCAGTGAAAGGGGACATGCTGCCACCAACAGACATGGGCAGAGCTGAACCCTTAGACAACGTCTTTCCGATCCAACTGTGGCAAGATAAAGAGACACTGACATTGATGGCAGCGTCTGTGTCAACCACAAGTTAAATCTACGCCCATTGTAGGTAGGACCCAGAGCTGACTCGAGCTGCCTCTGTGAGCACCCCAGCTGCATAGGTCTTGGGATGACCCCTACCCCAGGAAGCTGGTAAGGACCCAAAGCATGAAAATAAAGCAACCACCTCACCCCCATCTGTAGCCCTCTTGCTCGTTGACTGAGATGAAGTGGTTCTAGGCTTTCTAACAGCACTGCAGGCAAACAGCACACAGAAGCAGGACGAAGCATATCTGACTCATCATGAATAGACAAGTCCATTAAAACAACTTTTGTTAAAAAAAAAAACTAACAGTGTGAATATGGGTACTAAAGGGATGGTGTCCTTGTGTAGAACAAAGATGGTAATTTTGGAAAAGAACAATGTGGAAGCTCGGGAAGAAAAACACCACGTCTGAAATTCAAACAGAAAGTACTAAAATGGGCTTTGGAGCCAATGAGAGACTTAAGGAGCTAGGGCAGTGACATTGAAGGCAGAACGAGGCAGAGCTCCCAGCTAAGCAAAGACGAAAAACAAAACACAAAGCCAGAACAGTGTACCAGAAACACAGGTGTGAGGAGATATGCTTGCTCTGGCTGAGGCTGCAGGAGGGGGGAGGAGGGAAACATGGAGGCGATACCACAGGGCTCCCTCCACTTGATGAGTGGGAGAGTCGTCCACAGACACAGGAAGTTCAGTGTGTCCAATGATCACAGTGCTCCCATCGTTTTGGGCGATTAAGGAGGGGAAGGAGGAGGAAGAAGAGAAGGAGAAAGAGGAAGAAAAGGAGGAGTGTGAGGTTGCATGCTGGGGGCTTTCCACAGTGATCTCTGGTCCAGCTAGGTGTGCAGGTTCAGGAGAAGGGGAGAGAACTCAGGCAGGGAGGGAGGGGAACAGCTTTTCTGTGCTTCCTCTTGCGCTGCTCTCTGTCGCCGCCCCTTTGGTTGCTCGGGCTGGGCTGAGCCAACAGGAGACTGACTGACTAGTCGGTGAGGGGTGCAGGGAAGCTTCTGGCAGCAATTTCAGGAGAGCAGATCTCTTCCCCAAGTGGCAGTGTTACAGCTCTTATGACAGAAGCTCTCAGACGACGGAATAATTCCCGTACATCCGTGTCCTTCTGAACAGGATTCTTAAATACAGTTTTTGGATGGGTCAGTGTCTGACAGCAGGTACTTCCTATTGGTTTGACCTGAGAGCTTTGGAAGACCTCATCTACATATTTTGGGGAGGGGTCCTGTTTCTATGACTGATCTGTCTTGAGTCTACCATGACCTGTGGTCACGTTCTTACCTGACCCCTGAAGAGGGGCTTGCTGCATTGCCCTATGTGATTGATCTGTCTCAAACCTCTCTTCAGGGAGTTTGGTGGGTGGGGGGGCTGTAGCTACGTGAGAAGGGCCTGATCTCCTGGTAGACTGTGAATGCTCCTGCTGTCCCTTTTAGGGACCCTGGGGATTCGACCTAATTTGACCAGGAATCAGGGTACCTTTCGGTTTGCCACCCTACAGAAGAAGAAGAGGAGGAGGAAGACAAAAAGAGAGGAGGAGGAGGCAGAAATAGGAAGCAAGAACTACAAAGTAGACACTAGAAAAGGAAAGTCTGTGTCACATGACACTGAACTGCAATATAACTGATAGTTCATTAGGAACAAAGTCTCCCAGGACCACCTTTTCAGGACTCATCCCAAATGGACCCAGTCACCTGCAATTGGGTACCCAGTCAAACTTGCAAAGTGTCATGAGTCATAGATGCATCGTGTGGCTCTCAGTAAAGAGAGCAATGGGATGTAATTACTCCACGCTGTGTTCATAAATCCCATGGCTCTCTGTAAGGCTTTAGAACACAGGACAGAAACATGTCCATTTATAATTAAAACTTTTAAAAGGGTACAGCAAGAAGGCTCTGACAATCAGAGAAGGGTCAGCTGGGAGAAGCTGCAGTTCACATGATCAGGAAGAAGTAGAGACAAGGGAGCAAGGCCAGAGGAGTGTCAGAGCTGTGAATGCAAGATGCCCCGAAGACTGTGTGTCTCATTCTCCTGTCTCAAATACTTGAAAGACAGTGGCTTGAAGCAAAGCTATCACAAAGGATCTATGATGGGACTTAAGATGCCCAGGAAAACGAGGCACATAGAACAGGAGTCACAAACAGAAGAACACACCCTGCATAAGGTGTCTTGAGCCTACCATGACCTGTGGTCACGTCCTCACCTGTGGAGGAGAGGCTTGCTACGCTGCCCTACATGACTGATCTATCTCAAACCTTTCTACAGGGGATTGTGGGAGACTGTAGCTACAAGGGAAGGGCCTGATCTCCTGGGAGACTATGAATGCTCCTGCAGCCCCTTTTATGGTCCCCGGGGATTTGACCTATCTCGCTATAGGGAGGCTGCCACATTAGCTTGAACATTAGCTTGAAGTAGACCCCAACAAATGTATAGTTTAACTGTATACAGTTTAACTACATAGAGCTTAACTATAACTATATAACTAACTAACTAACTAACTAACTAACTAACTAACTAACTAACTAACTATATATATGAGATCAGATGGAATAGGAAGCTGTGGAAACAAAACAAAGCAGGCTCAGTGGGTAAGGTGCCCACCATGCAACCATGAGGACCTGAGTTCAATCCCCAGCACCCACATAAACATCTTGGCACGGTGGTAAACATCTCTGATCCTAGCACTGGTAAAGCAGAGACAAGAGGTTCTTAGGGGCTTGCTGGCCAGCCAGTCTAGATCAATCAGGAGCTCTAGGTTCAATGAGAGAGGGGGGGCAGACTGTGGCAAAAAATATGGTGAAGAATTATTAGGGGAGACACTTCATGTCAATCTCTGACCTCCACAAACAACACACACACACACACACACACACACACACACACACACACACACACACACACACACACACACACCCCACTCACTCAAAAATAAAAATTCAAGTTAAATTTAATGCAAGCCGCAGCAGGTAGATTTATCTAGCTGTGTGGATGACCCCTGGACTCTGAAAGCTCTGGTATCTTCCATCTTTCTTCCTTGGAGGGATCATTAGGGTAAAGTCCATCCTACTACAAGAACCAAAGGGACTGGAGACCACGGCAGAACAACTGTTCAGTGGCTCCTGAAGGAAGCACAAATGTACTAGTGAGCACGAGAGACAGGTGCTGAGAGGCTGGCCCTGGAACACTGGCTTCTGCCTGGACACAGCTTCTAGACCTTTCAAAACTGGATCATAAAACCTGGCCCCATTGAGGAGGCAGCACCAGTATCACTTAAAGCCAGGGTTTGGGGGTTTTCAGAACACAGCACAAAGGAGCAAAGGCTTCTCAGAGCAGGGGCCCAGAACTCTGCACAAGAGTTTCTAGAGGTCTGGCCAAGGGGGAGAGGTGGGTGTCCAAGGTGACTCTGTGTTGCTGCGATAAACACCATAATTATAGCACAGTAGGGAGGAAAGGGTTTATTTCTGCTAATAGTAGATCACAGTTCCTCACGGAAGGAAGCTAGGGCAGTAATCAAATGCAGGAACGTGGAGTCAGGAACTGAAGTGAAGACTGTGGAGGAATGCTCTCTACTTGATTGCTCACCATGGCCTGCTCAGCTTGAATTTTTAATGCATCCCAGGACCACTTTCCCAGGGTGCATCACCCACAGGGCAAGAGGCTCTCTCTCATCAATCATCAATTAAGAGGTATTTTCCACAGATGTTTCTGACGGAGGTATTTTTCTTGGTTGAGGTTCCTGTCCCCCAGGTTTGTCTATGTTTATGCCAAGTAGGCAAGAAAGGGATCTAAGGTACTGAGAGTCCAAAGAATAGGGAAAAGAGGAGGAGGAGGAGGAGGAGGAGGAGGAGGAGGAGGAGGAGGAGGAGGAGGAGGAAGAAGAAGAAGAAGAAGAAGAAGAAGAAGAAGAGGAAGAGGAGGAAGAGGAAGAGGAGGAAGAGGAAGAGGAAGAGGAAGAAGAGGAAGAAGAGGAAGAGGAAGAGGAAGAGAAAGAAGAAGAAGAAACATCTCATGGAACATGAGACAATGGAAAGAGTTACAGGAAGAAGTAGAGAAAAGTGAAACATATCCCAAGACAAGAGGGAGATAAAGAGTCAATTGCAATTTTGTGTGCTGGAAAGAGTAGCTATAAAAATATCAATTATGGAAACAACAAAAGCTATGAGACTTCCTAGGAAGAAATTAAGCAGAAACATTGAAAGCCTGATGAATAAAATGTGTAAATCTTCATTTGAAGACACATGGTCTCTCTATACACTAGGAGACAGGCTTGTTGTTATAAACACTGCCCCTTTCTGCAACTAACCCATGGGGTTAGACTCAGTCTAGCCAATGAGGAGGGACTTCTTTAGCAGATATGTAGATTAGACTCAGTCCAACGAATCAGGAAGAACTTCTTTAGGGACTATGTAAATTTGAATTGAACTTTGTGTAGAACAGAAAGGGCTCAGAATCGCCAGGGGAAGTGTCTCATTGAGGATTATCTTGAAAGACTAACTTGAGATGGGGAGATGGCTCAGTGGTTAAAATGTTTGCCACACAAGTGTGGGAAAAAGAGTTTAGACTACTTAGAACGTATGTGAATGCTGGGTGGACATGTGGCCCTGTTGTAATTACAGCCTAGGAACACAGAGGTGTGTGTGTGTGGGGGGGGGTCCTCAGAGTACGATGGCTGTCCTGACTAGCCATATCAGTGAGTTCTGGTTTGAGAGACCTTTACTCAATGAAGAAGGTGAAATAGTGCCCAGGAATGATTCCTTATATCAAGCAAATGCATACCCACAGTGGCAAAAAGATGCATATGCATGTATACACACCCAGAAATGGAAAAGGGAAAAATGAGTAAATACGGGTGCTGTTGGCACACAGAGGCAGCAGCTGCATAAATCATGGATAAATGTGCAGAAAAATCCCTGACATTAGAAGTGAAATCTGGGCTGGAGAGAAGGCTCTGTGGGTAAGACCTGACTTTACCTGTAATTCTAGCTCAAGAGGATCTGATACCCTCCTGGCTTGAGGGCACCCACATGAATGTATTTACACATACATACATACATACATACATACATACATACATACATACACACACACACAATAAAGAAATCAAAATCTTTTGTTTTGGAAAGATATTTATTTTTATTGCATGTGTGTGGGCATTTTGCCTGCATGTGTGTGTGTGTATCATGTATGTGAAGAGGCCAGAAAGAAGGCACCATATCCTTTGGGACTGGGGTTACAGATGTTGTGAGCTGATGTGTGAGTGCTGGGAATAGAACTCAGGTCCTTGGCAAGACCAGCAAGTGCTCTTAACCTCTGCACCATTTCTCTAACCCCCAATCCTCATTTCTAAAGATAGAAGTATATGTAAAAGATAATTTGTCTGTTTTTTCTTTTTTCTTTCATTCTTTCCTTGTCTGGTTGGCTTGTTTTGCTTTTCTTGAGATGCCATGTATTGCTGTGATGTTTGGATTGTTCTCAAACTCCTTGACTCAAGCAATCCTCCTGCCTCAGCGACCAAGTATATGGGTCTACAGACATGTACTTCTGAGCACATACAGCAGAATACAACCTTGGAGATGATATCCACAGGAGACATAACTGGTACTTGAATTTGGATTTGAATCCAAAAACCACAGCAGAAACATGGTCAAAACACAGGATTTTGAGTGCACATAGGGACAAGTACCCAAACTCATTAACAGGGAATTAGATGTTAGGTGTGAAGATGCTGCCCCAGAGGAGTGACATAGTGGGACCCAGGCTCATTTGCTACACTCCCAGGTCCTCAACCCCTGATACCAGGGGCACCTGGGAATTGTGTGCCCCACAGCCCTGGAATCCCATGCCTGCCTTTGTAGACCTTTAGACAGTAAGAAGAAATGCACATAACATTGGGCTTCTCTGTTCAAATTAGTTTGACATAAGGAAACCCTGGAAAAAGCAGAAATCCATCACGAGGAAAACGGATAAACAAATTACAGTATATTCACATAACAGCGCGCCGTGTGGAGCAGACAGATGAACTGGGGTTTCGTGCGGAGACACACATAACTCTCAATGCTGGGAGGGTACGCCGGCTTCGGGAAGATTCATACATTTTAATTTCATGTAGACAGTTTTATAAATAGAGAAATAAAATGCCGTGTACAGGAAGGCAGCAGACATGAGAACATATGATGGGTGCAAGGACTCCAATAAGCTGTGATTTCTGAAGGAGTCGCCATGCCGGGGATGTGACCCAGGCACAGCGGCACGCGGTGCGGCGCCATGCACTTGAGGGCACTTCACGTTCTGAGGACGAACCTTCTTAAATCCCGTTATCTGTGTCTTCACTGCTTTCTCCTATGCCCAGCCTGACACTACTCGTGATCCATCACGCTGGGGCTTCCTCATTCTTTAGCCTCTTTTCACCCTGGGCCTTTGTGTTCCTGTAGGTGAGATCATCTCTGGCCAAGTTTATGGAGAATCCCCTTCCTTCACGTCCTAGTTTTGCTTTCCGTCTGTTTGCTAGTGATGTAAGGACGCTAGCGGTTTAGTGGAGCAGCTTGGAGGCAGGGAGTCCGCACAGAGCATGAGCAAGGCCAGCCCTCTGCATCAGTTTCCCTCCTTCCCTTTCTCTCTTCTCTTCCCTTATTTCTCTGTTCCTTCTTTCCTTCTCTCCCTCTTTCTCCCTCCCTCCCTCCCTCCCTCTCTTTCTATCTATCCCCTCTTCCTACTCTTGTCTCCTTTATTCCACCCCACCCACCTTTCCTCTTTCTGCCCACCTGCTTTTCCTTCCTTCCTTCCTTCCTTCCTTCCTTCCTTCCTTCCTTCCTTCCTTTTTTCCTTCTTTTTTCATCTTCTTTAACACTCCTGCCTGCCAGTCATGGGCACAGGAAGAACAGAAGTTGCATTGGGAAACAAATGTGTTCATGCGGCCTCATCCATCTTTCCACGTGTAAGGAAAGATGCTGCTACCCAACATGTTGCTACCAAGAGATAAGTCTTAACACGAATCAAAATGGGGTCTGATGACACACAATGACAATTGTAAACAAGGCCAGCCTTGAGCACGCGGCATGCAGGAGGTGAGGAGAAGTGGGAAGGCTATCACCACTTGTGGGACGCCACATCAGCAGCTCTCAGAGGTGGAGGAAGGAGTGCAGGGAAGGACAGAAGGCAGGATCTACGTCACTGGAACCTGGAGAGACCTGAGTGAACCAGAACCCTTGGCTGTGAGCAGAGGGGAAGGTATCCTATACAGAGCAGACTGTGGGTGAGGCTGGGCGACCATGGAGACCAGTGTGCAGAGGGCCATCTTCCTTGGTGATGGTGGGTTGGGGCCAGATGAGGGTGAGATGACATGCATAGGTGGCTTTAGCTGGTAATGGCCAGCATCAGGCTGTACTTGGGTGGTATTTTCTGGATGTTTTTTCTTGGGGGATGGGCATAATCACAGACTCCACTGCTTCTTTTTGTAGCTGTATGAGCAAATAAAAAGATGTTACTTTATGTCATAAAACTTGGTTCCAGGTTGCAGTATCAGATGTGTGCCATCATGCTTCAGCCTTTCTTCATGCTGGGTGTGAGTGGACGCTGGGTGTGGGTGGACGCTGGGTGTGGGTGGACACTGGGTGTGGGTGGATGCTGGGTGTGGGTGGATGCTGGGTGTGGGTGGACACTGGGTGGACGGGTGTGGGTGGACTGGGTGTGGGTGGACACTGGGTGTGGGTGGACACTGGGTGTGGGTGGACACTGGGTGTGGGTGGACACTGGGTGTGGGTGGACACTGGGTGTGGGTGGACACTGGGTGTGGGTGGACACTGGGTGTGGGTGGACACTGGGTGTGGGTGGATGCTGGGTGTGAGTGCCTACTGGGTATGTTTAAGAGCTGTCAGAAAAGCCCTGGAAATGGAGGTCTAAAGGACAAGAGGAGGAAATGTTATCGGGAAGTTGGTACCAAACCACAATGTTTGGCAGACCCCTGAGTACCTGGTAGGGTAAAGTGTCAGTGACAGTCCACGGGAAAGTGCCAGCTCTCAAGAAGAGCCCCGTCAGCTCTGTGTCTGTTGCCCAAAACTTCTGAGTCAAATAACCTCCATCTTCAGGAGTGCAGCTTTGAATTTCTGCTTACTGTTGACATTCCCTCCCAGGAGGAGGGGTGACAAGGGTCATTGGATGCTCACCTGAGTATCTAGTCCCTCTTCTCAGTCATTTTTATACCATTTCTTCCCTAATTGTGTATGGTGCCTTCCACCGGGGGGAGGGGGGGCTAGGATATATAGACTGAGGAAGATGGGGGAAAGGGGACTCCATCTATGTGGCTAAGGGGAAGCCTCCATCCTTGCTGGGTGAAGACTTTCCAATGTGGCTGTTTTAGGTTTACTCCAAGCTCTGACAGTAACCTCTGACTTGTGCTTAGTAAGCCAGCTCAATTACCTCATTGGTTCTTGAGGGGAGACTTTTGATTTTTCCTTGGAGTATTAGAGTGAGAGGGATAGATATCATTTGGCTCCCCTCAGGAAGTACATCCTCGTAACACCATCCCAGGGCAGTGCCCTTTCCCAATGAATCCTTACAGTTCAGGGAATATGAACTAGGTCCTTAAGGACCTATCCTTCCCATTAGTTCATGTGGTTGGGGTAGTGGTTCTGTGGGATGTTGGTCAATGTGCCCTGTGTACCTCAGAAAGCCACATGAGACTTACCTTCTGGAAAGAACCAATACCAAAGGTGCCTGTGTGGACGACTCCAGGGGATCCTTCCTCTATGGAGAACTGAAGCCATAATGGACTCAAGCTGCCAGCAGACTTGACCCATCCATGGAATCTTTGCATGTGATAATGGCTCTCCCATGCCCCCAAAGACTGCGCTATTTAGTTACATAGCTTTACGTGACTATAGCCGACACTGGCATGGGGGCCGGTACATGGTCAGTGTTCAATAGCAGTATCTGTTGCCTTTGTCACAAAAGGGAGTGACATTTTCTGACAGTTGACTGACATCCCTGGAGAAGGTTGATCCCCTCTAGACGCAAGCCACAGATGGCAATGAACGGGCACTATCAACTGTCCCTCTGTTTGAATTAGCCAGAGCCCCTGCAGTCAGGCAAGAAGAGTCAGCTACATGCATGATACTCCCATCCTGGGGCCAACCTGGGAAGCCTAGGAGGACAAAGTGAGATATCTCAGTTTATAGAAGCAGGACCTTGGATGCCTTTTTTGGGCTCCATCCTGGCCCCACAGCTGTGTCTCTGAGTCCCTCCCTGTTATTTGCACGATGTTTTCTCTTTGAGACACACCCGTTCTTGATCTCTCTGTTTCTGAGCACTCACTACTTGCATGGGCTTTGGGTGGAAGAGGGCTGAAGGATTTCTCCCTTTTACAGATATAACCAGATAGAGGCTCCCTCCTGAACAGAATGATGTGCGCAGTGTCCTAGTGAGAAGAGGACCATTTCTGCACTCTGCCTGCTAGGAAGGCCTGGATTTCCATATGTAAGTAGATGAACACGGTGGGGAGAGGCAGACAGGCTAAGCCAGAAAGAACCCACAAATCATTAACTTCTCCACACCCTGATAGAATCATAGTAGACTAAGTCAAATCTCCACTTTGGTACCCCATCACAAAGCCTGTCTGGGCTTGTACCATGGTGGTAATTCTGCCTGCACCAGAAGCTGGCCAATGCTCCCCTACGGAAAACTTACTCAGCGAGGAGCCCGAGTCACAGGACAGGAGACTCCCACATGCCCCTTCTGAGCTGAACCTGGTACATATGGATGGTGGGTTATATCCCTGTACTTGTGCCTTTCAGTAGGAGACTCAGTGCCCAGGGTGGGGGTCCCAGAGGCTGGTCAACTGATGAAGCTGCCCCAGACTGTCCAATGCTGCAAGCATCCAGCATTTCACAGCACTGTAGGAGGAATCAGCCTTGCTGGAATGAATCAATAGATGGTATCTTTCAAAAGAATGTGGAGCAGGCACAGATGTGGGGATTAAGGATAAAGCATGGGAGCAGGCAGCATGTGCCCAGGGCAGCCCTGAGCCCAAATATGGAAGACAGAAAGGACAGCCATGCCAAATAGCATCTCTGTTTAATAATACTGAAGAGAAGGCCATAGACCAACAGCCATGAAGGTGAGCCTCTTGTCAGCATAGACAAATTAAGGAATTGCCTTCATCAGATTGGCCTGCGACACATCCGTGAGGCATTTTCTTAAAAGCTAATTGATGTAGAAGAGGGTGGGTGCTGTGAGCATACTGTGAGTGGTGCTATTTCTAGGCAGGGCAGGCTTGGGCTGCAGAAGAAGGTAACTGAACAGGCCAAGAGAAGCAAGCAAGTAGGCAGTACTTCTCTACGGCTTCTGTTTCAGTTTCTGCCTCCAGATTCTTGTCCTGACTTCCCAGAGTGAAAGACTCTGACCTGGAAGTATAAGCTGAAGTAAATTCTTAGAGGAACACTGTTCACTGGCTTGCTCCCAAGCTCATATTCATCTGCCTTTCTTATATAGCCAAGTCCTACCAACCTAGGAATGGTACTGCCCATAGTGGGCATGGCCCTTCCACATAAATCATTAAACAAGACAATTTCACAAATATGGCCATAGTGCTATCTGGTAGGGCAATTCTTCCACTAACGTTCCCTCTTTGCTAGTATATCAAGGTGACAGACAAAAGTCATCACAAAGATCATCATCCATGGCTTGATGATCTTTCATTAGGTGCCATTATATGGACTGAGGATCCCATAATGTGGAGAGGCCACTTCCCTTGGAACACCTAGTTGAGGACACTAAGAAACTAAGTGCCAAGCAGTAGTCTCATTGGGGGACTTTTCTAGTACAATGGAAGCTAGCTTAGGCTGAGAGAAGCTCAGGATACTTTTGAAGAAGTCTAATACTGCTGATCGGTGAGCAGAGAGGTTCCCAGAGGAACCTTTGACCCTAGCCTGGGGCATGCTGTGTCTAGCCTTGTATGCTGAGGTGAGCCAGAGTTGGGAGAAGTTGTACTTGAGTGAAACATTCATCCTGGGACTCAGGGTCTCCATGAGCCTCAGGTTGGTAGGCCATTCATCAGGAAATGGAATGCTTTTATTTCAGAAAAATAAAACAGTTGGACAAAATCTAAACAAGTGTGGCCTCTTCTACAGAGCCTTACTGACAAAGGCTTCAGACAGAAGACCTTGGGTAAGCCCTCCACAAACTGGTCCTTAGAAGAGCTACTGCAAAACAAATTTTCCAAATTCCTATTGGCTGAAAATCACTATTATCTCTAGGGATCTGTGGTTTAGGATTCAGGGCCTGGTTTGGCTGGATGCTCCCGCCTTAAATTCTTTCCCTTCAAAGGCCAAACCTTGATTTGAGTCTCATCTGAAGGGTGGCCCAGTGGAAAACCTGCTTCAATCTCACCACTGTGGCCCTGGCAGATTCAGCTCTTCAAGTGCTGATAGCCCAAGGCTTTAGTTCCTCCCGCTAGCTAGCATCCTCCTCTCTAGTCAGCCCCACACACTTCCCTCATGTCTTAGTCAGGGTTTCTATTACTACACAAAACATCATGACCAATAAGGAAGTTGGGAAGGAAAGGGTTTATTCAGCTTACACTTCCACATTGCTGCTCATCACCAAAGGAAGTCAGGACTGGAACTCAAGCAGGTCAGGAGGCAGGAGCTGATGCAGAGGCCATGGAGGGGTGCTTCTTACTGGCTTGCTTCCCCTGGCTTGCTCAGCTTGCTTTTTTATAGAACCCAAGACCACCAGCCCAGGGATGACCCCACCCATAATGGGCTCTCCTAGCCTTTATCACTAATTAGAAAATGCCTTACAGCTGGATCTCATGGAGGCATTTCCTCAAGGAAGACCTTTCTCTGTGATAACTCCAGCTTGTGTCAAAACTAGCCACTACACCCAAGCTCCAAGTGAGAGAGAAAGAGGGAGAAAAAACCCATCTGTCTGTAACTTCATCTTGGAAGGTCACTTAGGCCAAGTCCTGTTTTGAGAAGCAAGCTGTGGTAGGGGGTGCTATCTTTATTCAGGAAGGGCACCACACAGATACAGGTGTACTGTACCACTTCCAGCTGAATCCCAGGTCTCCAAGAATAATACACACACACACACACACACACACACACACACACACACACACACACACACACACACATCACATCACATATATGCACACATGTACACACAAAAAAAAATACAAATACACAATAAGTAAAAAAGTTCTCTCTCTCTCTCTCTCTCTCTCTCTCTCTCTCTCTCTCTCTCTCTCTCTTTCTCTCTGTAGGCCTGGCTGTCCTGGATCTTGCTCTGTATACTAGGCTGGCCTTGGACTCACAGACATCTACCTGTCTCTGCCTCCCAAGTACTGAATTTAAAGGCATGAACCACCATTGCCTGGCTAATCAGTGACACTTGTTATTCACTAAGACCACTTAATATGTGCAGCCTCAGCTCTTGGAGATGAACTTGTTTTTAAAGATGAGAAGATCAGTCACTTAGCTCACCTGTGAAGAGACAGGGTAGGTCTTTGGTCCTCAAAGGCCACGCCTATATTTTTTTTCTTTTGGGGACAGGGTCTCACATGTGCTCCAAGCCCATGTTAGCTTCGAATGTGCTTCCATAGCAAAGGCTGGCTTGATATTTATGGTTTTCCTCTTGCCTCAGATTCCTAAGCAATGAGATTTACTTACCTATTTATTTAAAGTAATGGGATTTTTAAATGCATGCCATTGTTTCCTGCTGCTCACTGTTGTCTGGAAGGACATATTAGTGGATGCCTCCACCAGTGGCTCCACAGAGCTTTCTCCATGACGTCATTGCTTTGTCTTTCTGAGTGCACCAGTGCTGCTTCCTGCCTTGGCGCAGCCTCCCTTCTGCAATAGGACCAACATTGTCCTCCTTTGTGTAACTAACAGTCCCTCGCTCTCCGTGACCTCTCCTGGTCTTGTGTCTGATGTGTCATCTTGACTCACAGCTTGTTCTTCCTGTGGCTGTGTGACCGTTCTCATTGCTTAGAGCTCTGTGTCTCCAGAGCTCCTCAGGGGAGTCAGGAGCTTGTTCTCTGGGCTCCAGTATCTCCCTGAACGACTTCACAGTCCGGCTTCAGAGGTCATTTGCTGGCCTGGGCAGAGGTTCAGATGAGATGAGATCACGAATGAGGTCACCAAGAGTCCAGGATGGCGCAGTCGTGGATCGATCCATCCTGGAAGGGCAGGCAGATGTGTGTGGTAGGAACAGTGAGAGCTCTGGCCCTGGGGCATCTGAACTCTGAGGCAACTGTCCTTCCTGGGAGAGCCCAGGTCTCAAGAGCTAATCATGACGAGGTGCCTACAGCTAGGAACTGAGTAGCACATGAAGATGACAGGTGTGGACAGCTCTAGAAGATCCCCACTGCCAGGCCCTATGCAGCATTGAAGGTATTGAATAAGGTGGGGTCCAGTACAGAGTCTTGGCAGTGAGCACTCTTGTTGATCTTCAGAAGACAGAGGGCAGATATTCCTGTAGAGCTTGAGTGGGGTTTAGAAACAACAGCTGCCATGCTGGCCTAGTCAGAGGAGGACAAAAAGGAGTGACTTAAGGACTAGCTAAAAGCCTTTTAAAAGAGACAATAGTCAAGGATTATTAGGAGAGCACTATGTTCAGCATGAGGCTAGACTCAGCATGCCCTTAACAGACATTGTGAGACTAGAGGACATTATGACTGTCCACCACAGGATAAATGGGGTCTGGGGAGGTGGCAATCACAGGGTGTGAACCCCGGGGGCCATGCAATGTCATTTAGGCTCTTTACAGAAGCACTGTATGTTCTAAGAAGACTCTATGTTCACACATGACCATGGTGAAGGTCTTGTCCTCTCAAATCTCTAGCCACTTTCCAAGTTGACTTTCAAGGGACTTTATTTAGAGCTGTTGGAGAAGTGCCTGTCACTCAATGGGCTGCCAGATGATAAGGCACCTTCAAAGAGGACATTCTGGGAATGTCATTAGGGAGACGGACATTTTGTTGAACTTTATGAATGGTCACTTGGTACAACCAGGGACTAATTCATGAGGTTTCACCCCAGTTATGGAGAGCCCTAAGGACAGAGCTCTTCCTGCACCAGATCACATTTGGTGTTGTCTTGTCTCCACGTGAAGACACATGAGGCCCTCAGACGTGGTTGGCAATGGCTCCCCAGGGAGCTGTCCTTTGTTCTAGGCTCCTGGGCTTCCCAGAAAAGAGAAAGGATATTTCACATTCATTTTCTAGGAAGGAGGCTGTTTGAAGAAAAGGATTGGTTTGAGTAAAAATGGCTCCATAGGCTCATTGGGATTGGCACTACTAGGAGGTGTGGCCTCGTTGGAGTAACCTTGGCTTTGCTGGAGGAAGTACATCACTGGGGGGTGGGCTTTGAGATCTCAGAGGCTCAAGTCTTCCTGCTGCCTGTAGATCCAGATGTAGATGTCTTAGCTTTTTCTCCAGTACCATGTCTGCCTACAAGCTGCCATGTTTCCTGCCACGGTGATAACAGACTAAACCTCTGAACCTATAAGCCAGCCCCAATAAATGGTTTCCTTTATAACAGAATTGCTGTGGCCATGGTGTCTCTTCACAGCAATAGAAATCCCTAACTAAGATAGAGCCTTAAGCATGCTACCCATACTTCATTTCCAGACTTTTCTCTCAGGTGGAGGAGAGGCAGGGAGGAATTTCCTCTTGACCTTCCTTGGATTTTTATCCTCATGGTTCCAGCATCCTTCTGTCTGTCCCAGGTTTCTGCTACCACAAGGTTTTGAAGTCAGTCATATGGACTTGTTGGTGCTATGAGCCGGACATTGTACATGTGTTCCCATCCTGTAGATGCAAACTGCAGAAGGCAAGAGGCACAGGTCTTGATGCTGGGTACCTAGAAGAAGCCGTGGATGGAAAGGAGCTGCAGAGATACCATCCAGCATCTGGAGGCAATGGTGGGAGATAGCTGGGAAGCAGTCCTCAAGTCATTCAGGACCTTATCCTAGACACACTGAACCCATCCCAGGTTGTAGGAAAAAGGCTAAGCCTCATCCTTCTTATGTCCCTTGCCTACTTTCCACCTGTGTGGTCACAGAACCTGCAGGTGTCAATTGTGAGCATTGGGGGGATGACCCATATGTCACCTTTCTCAGAAAGGTGTTAGCAGAGTTCAGGCCTCCCATCTGTCTTCCAAGAAGACCTTAGAAGCCCAGAACCTGGGCTTGAGATGAGGGGTCCTTGGGCTACCTCCCTTCTATCAGCTGGCAGCTGGGGTCTGTGGAACTCTATATCTTGTACCTTGAGTCACCTTAAACCCAGAGCTTAGAGAAGGTATCTAGCCACTGCTCTCCCCAGATCTGTGGGGACAGACTCTGAAGCACAGATGGGTTGGGAACTCCTACATTTGCATGCCCACAGGTGTCCAGCTGCAGACAAAGTAGGGGCCAAAGGGATCTTATTAAGGGACAAATGTATTTTATAGCTGTGATTGTGGCTTGCAGCTGAGGGGTGGTGACCATGCCAGCAGCAATAATGTCACCAGGCCCCCCAGGTCTGAACCCTAAAGTTGCATTTCAGAGGGACTTGGTTGAACCTCTTCCCCACTCACCTGGCCACTGGCTGCTGCTTTGCAGACTCCATTGGAGTCCTGAGCTCATCAGGAAATTAATGAATTCTGTAAAAAATTTTTTGCACTTAGGTCCTTTGAAGTCTTATATATATTTTTTAAATGTGAAAACAAAACCAAAGTGAGGCTCTTTTGATAAGAAAAGAATGCTCGCATTGGACAACCAGTGAAGCACCGGGACATAGACCTGGGAGTAAGTTACTGTATGCACAGGCACTCTGGAGCATTTGCCATCATTAGAGGAAGTGCCCTAAATGCTTGTCAGGACAGGAAAGATTTTGACAAGGCATCGCTGAGCTCAGAATGTTAAGATGCCGAAAGGTGTATTTAGGAAGATTTATTTGGGCAAAACTGTGGAAAATGTAAAACTGCTTATTTGTGTATGTGTTTATAAAGACACAGTATACACATGTCTTTTTATATCTATAAAAGGTTTATGTGTGTAAGAACAGACAAGTAACATGTCCACATGAACACACACACACACACACACACACACACACACACTTATGTAAGAGCATGTATGCGCTGGGTAGAACAGGGGGTATGGAGTATGGACCAGGGTTGGTTATGTTAAGAAGCAGTGAGGGGAGTAGAGGGAGGGCAATGCAGAAAGAAAACAGATAGATACATTCAAAAAACCACAATGCAGTGTAATGTCTACACACTTTTCTTTTTCTACACACTTGCAAAGAATGTATCGGAGTATGAGGTACATATAATAAATTGCCTCTTACATAAAAAGTAGTGAGAAGAGCTTGGGAGAAGGTTCAATGGTTAAGAACAATGGCTACTTTTCCGGAGGATCCATGTTCAATTCCCAGCACCTACATTTGTAACACACAACTGTCTGCAACTCTAGTTCCAAGGATCTGACAGCATCATCTTGCCTCCATGAGTACTGGGCATGCGGTGCACCCAGTCGTGGATGCAGGCATTAACACCCATACAGGTGATAGAGTAGCAAACTGTTTCAAGAGGAAATGAGTCCATGTGAGAGGACAGAGAGATGGAGTCCATCAAAGGGAGCCATGAGCAGCACTGTGATGCTAAAGATGAAGTTACTGACTCAACTGATGGAAAACCGTCACCGTTCCAAGGGTTGAACTCAGGCAGCCTGACCACACTGCCTCTGGGTGATGTTGAGCATACAGCACAGACCTGATTTCCATAGATTGGGACTCTTTGCAGAGATGGTCCTCAGGGCTGAAAGCCAGGGAGTATATTCCATCCAATTGTCCTCAATCCCCACTTGGCCACCTTATCCTGGAAGAGTCACTCTGCAGCCAATTCCCACTGCACAGGACAGTCTCCCCTTCCTCCTAGAGATGGCTGGAGTTCCCTCCCTGTGCCCTGCACTTTTGTCTCCCCATGAAGCCATCTCACTCAGTGGATCTTCCCAATGCTAGTCTACCAACATGGAGCCACACCCGGCAAAGGCAGTGGAACCTATCAAAAGACGTCCAAAGGTGGCAATGAGAATGCACATCCCTAAGCCTGTTAAGGAGGAAGAGAGTTTAACCATGTCAGGTGGACAAGATCCTAGATGAAACCTCACAGTCAAAACTACAAAGCTACATTAGCGGCTCTGAGGACCAGGAAACATCGTGGGGATGGGGTTGGATAGAACACAAAAGATATAGGATAGAGTGTAGCGTAGTAAAACTTGTGCACACATGCGAGTGCAGATGAACATGAACACACATACACACACACACAAACACACACACACACACACAGCATGAGAGTGAAAATTGAGCTCGCTGGAGGAAAAGTGTCAGAAGGTGTAGGAGAGAGAGAGCAGAATGGGGATGAATATGTCATAATAATGTGTACAAGTAAGAAATCGTTGAGAAAAAAACAAAACCCTAATTTTAAAAACCTAAGGAGGTTTAACATGTCAGAAAAATTTACAGAGCCACAGGCCCAGGATGCACAGAGGACCTAAGCAGGATGGAAGGCGCCCCAAATCGTGTCAACCTAACCCTGCTTCAGCATCAGGGCTCCCGGTCCTCCGGCTAAGAGCTAATGAGCAGCAGGCTTTCTGTGTTATACAAGCGGGAAGCAACTCCCAAAGGTGACAAAGTACTTACTTTCCTGGTGGCTGTAGCCAAATATATTTGTCAAGGAGCAAGTTAAGTGAGCAAGGGCTTATTTTAACTTGTGGTTTGATGGTAGAAAAAGTCCTAGCAATAGGAGTATGGGGTGATTGATCGTATTGCATCTGCAGGTGCTCAAATTGCTTTACATATATCACATATATTATATATTACTTATTACATATTTCATATTACACGTTACATATTATACATTACATACTACGTACTATACTATATTATATATTATATATAGCACATCACATGTCACATATCATATATCATATATCATATATTATATATTATATATTAAAAAAACCCAACAAACAAAAAAACCTTAGTTAGGGACCCCAACCCTTCAGAAAATGCTATTCCATTCTTCTGTTCTCAGTTGAACTTCTCTGAAAAATGTTCTCATTGACATACTTAGAGGAGTGTTTTCTAAGTGGCTCCAAATCTAATAAAGGTGACAACGCAGATGACCCATCACAGGTCGAAAGACTGAATAGGATCTCAAGAGAAGCCAAATGTTAGAGCAGGGAGCCTGATGGCTTTCCTGTCACAGTGTATGCACTGGTACGTTACATGTATCTATACACGTGTCACATGTATGATGTGTACTCATTCTCATATATGTGTAGGCAGATGCCATGTACCTGTACATGTGTTTACATGACACATGGGTAGCTATGACATGTGCCTTGTGCACGGTGTGCATGTGTATGCACGCACTGTGAAATGTGTGCATGTTCTCTTTGTGCACGAGTATGGTATGGATAGGTGACAGTGGTCACACATCTGCTGCATGGCTCTTCTCTTGACAGTTCTCTTGCAGGATGCTGAGGCATTCTGACTTGAAGAGAGCCATTTTATGTTCAGAATTAATGCCCCTGCATGAAAATGCTAAGAAGTCAGCACGCATGCTGTGCCTCCCGGGCCTGGGGGAGATCCTGTCAGAACTTTCCCTCTCCACTGTCAAGGAGGCCAGATTCTTCCTCTGAGTACATCCGTTGGCATCAGGCCCGGAGGACGGGTCCCCAGGCCTCCCCACCTGTCCCTTCTGCCCACATGCCCAGCCTCCATGGTTGGCAACATCCTTAAATAAATAGCAGATGAACTGATTTGATTATCAGACTGATTTTATTCTCTGCTCTAATGAAGAGCCCCTATTATGCAAATGCATGTGATTGTGACAGCAAGTGTTTTAATTACAAATTCATTCCCCAAGCCCAAAATAAACTTTTGCCATGCCAGGGGGGGCTGCCATAACAGAAGGAAGATAGAGAGACTCATTTTGGAAAGAATGTATCCCAAGGTGGGGGGGGGATAATTTAGCTCCTTAGAATTAACCTGAAGCCTTTCATATTTATCTTTTTGACTCATTGAAAGTTGGAGGGACAATTTGACCATATTCCTTTTTGATCTATCTATCTATCTATCTATCTATCTATCTATCTATCTATCTATCTATCTATCTATCTATCATCTACCTACCTATCTATCTATCTATCTATCTATCTATCTATCTATCTATCTATCTATCTATCTATCTAGTGAAAAAGAAAAATAAAAGCAAAACCCTACAGCCCCAATGTCAGTAGAGGACCATGCACTTTCAGAGTTTGGGGAGAGGGCAAGACCCATGTGGAGGGGGCCTTGCTTTCCTCTGATCTGTCTTCTACCTGTCATAGCTGGAATGTGGACATTGGCAGGCCCTCAGACTACTAGGATGTGGTCTCCCCAGGAGCTAGGAGGAAGACCCACATCTTGTTTGCCTGTGAGGGGAGACAAAGAAACAGTTGAATTTGCATATTGTTTTTTAAGTCGCTTTTAGAGGCCAGGGAAGATAGAGCTAGAGGCCATACATGGGTGCTGCTCAGCGATCTTACACCATGAGTGCTGGGAAGCAGAGTGAGGGGAAGGAGGTCCTCAACACCATGTTGTTCTGCAGTGGCTGAGTTTCTTTCCTATTGCGCCCTTTGAGCAATGTGATCTCGGCCTTGACCCTTGGTGGCCTGGAATAGGCCTCTTCTTTTCCTGGTATCTTTACACTGATTATTTTGGGCACAGTGAGGCCTCAGACTCAAACTCTAGAGTCAGAAGAAAGATTAATCTTAAGGGTCCTCACAGAGTTCCCCCCTACCAGAAGTGACTCTTGCCACCTACAGACTCCAGTGGACTTCCTGCTTTTTCATAACAGGATATTAGGTAAGCTTGCTTTTCCCAGTTCCACCACTTCTGGGCCCTTGATGCTGAAAGGCTTACAGTATAAGTGGTTATTGTTTGACGGAGACACTCAGCCTAGAAATAGAGAGGAGGTAAATTGCACCTACCTCCCTGCAATTGGGTGCAGAGGCTCATGGGACAAGACAGAGGGACTATCCCTCTTACTGAACTCTGTGAGCAGCTCACAAGTTGAACAGCAAGATTTATCCTCCTCCTGCTCCTTCCCATCCCTTCCGAGATACCAACCATTCTCAGAGAGTCCCACACCCAGCCCAGTCTAGTTCATTGTCTTTGTGAGGAGTTACCTCATTGTGGATTCACTGTGACTTTTTGATTCTTTTATCAACAGATATTA
The DNA here is from genome assembly GCF_011064425.1 of Rattus rattus. Classification (NCBI taxonomy): domain Eukaryota; kingdom Metazoa; phylum Chordata; class Mammalia; order Rodentia; family Muridae; genus Rattus; species Rattus rattus. The sequence continues at coordinate 256,401,117 of NC_046154.1, forward strand.
ATCATGCATGGTAGTGAGTCTCATTAAAGCATGGTTCATACATGTGTATAATGTATGCTGATCGTATTCTCCATTGTCACCCACCTTTGCCCCTCCCACTCATCCCGTTTCTCTTCCCAACCAGTCCCTCTCATGCTTTTACCTTTCTTTGAGTTACCCAATGTGTTTCACCAGTGTTTCTTCCAGGACCAGGGATGAAGAGTTATTTACAGGAGTGTAGGCACCTTACCTGTGGTATTGGTGAAACCACACATTTAAAAACATGGGTGAGTGTGGTTAAAATACATTGTATTTTCATCTGAGCCTAGCACCTCTGTCCTGTGACCTTGGCTACATCTGCTACATCGTTCTGCCTTTGGGAAGCTGTGACTTTCATACACTTTTGTTTCTGCTTGTTTCATTAGGTAGGTACAGTTCTTCAGAACAGATAAGACAGAGATGGTTTGTTTCATCCTTCTTTTTCTCTTGTTTTGACAGAGTAGCAAGATGGATCCCCAGTGTTTGAATAAATACTTTCCTTCACAGTCTATAGGGGATGTTGGTAGAGGCGAGGCGAGGGCTCCAATGGAAAATGGTTGTTGCAGAAGGAAGATGCCATGGGAAGTGAGCACTCTAAAGAGGACTATTACTCTGTGAGGTTCTAGGGCAGAGGCTCTCAATCTGTGGGGAGCAACCCCTTTGGAGACTGCATTTCCATAGTTACATTACCATTCATAACTGTAACAACATTACAGTAATGGAGTAGCAATGAAATAACTTTGTGGTTGGTGGTCACTGTAACATGAGGTGCTGTATTAAAGGGTTGCAGCATTAGGAAGGTTGAGAACCATTGGTCTAGAAATGCTCATTGCAACCTCTCCATTGATCTGACTTTCCATCTGTGTTGGGCAGTTGAGGTCTCTATTGGTCCTTGTCGCAACACTGGAATACCCCTCACTTGTGGGGGCACAGGCCTACAGTCCCTTCTCCATCGAGCTTGCTAATACCTAAGGGGTCCTTGTGATGTTCAGATTTGGCATATCTTATGTTGTAGGGCAATTTCCTTGCTAGCTGGGACAGGAAAACTGTTGTTCACACCATGAGCCAACATCAGGAAATACCCACACAACATCCACTGGAGGGACCAGAGAGGAATCTCTCCATAGACAGCCTGTAAGAGGTGGGCAGAGCCACGACTTCATGAAAGTGAAACTGGACACTTCCCAGCCCTGCTTCCGCTGGCCCATATCTGTTCTGAATTGGTACCCTACCTGCTGACCCATGGGAACTCTAATACACACACAGTGCAATGAGTGCACAGCTGTAGGGTATTATCATGGCTTTCTACAAAGCCCAGTGATGTTGACACAGGCCAGGACTGGGCAGCACACTAGAATAGGCTTCCTCTGCTCCAGAATTGCATATTCTATTGACAACATCATTACCTCATGTGGTGTTAGCCCTTTGCTGCAAGGCTTCTCAATGCTCCGAAGTGTCCCTTTCTCTCTGACAGAAGCTGCTTCATCATAATCCCCAAAGAAAGGTGCATGCTGGGCTCTAAAGCTGCTGTTACGTGTTGGGGGTCTCTCAGGAGCAATGTTCTGCATCCTCAGAGCCCCCTGTCCAATTTCCTGCTTCCACCCAGGGCCTGGTTTGCTGCGGCGTAAACTCTCCCTCACACATTTATGCCTCTAAAGTGATGATTGGATGATTCATTTTGCGAAATTTTCCAAAAGATAATTACTCAATTTTCATCCATTTAGACTTCATAGCTTTCACACACTTCAATATTATCCGGCTAACATTTTTCTTTCTATGATTGGACAGAGGAGGAAAGGGTCAAATACGTGCCTTCGAGCATTTCCCCAGGACTCTCGAAAATCTATATACCGTTGAGTCTGTGAATAAAGAGACACATCTGAAATTACACACCTAAAGCCCAGAGGAGCTGGAGCCCGTACTCCCAAACGCAGATGGAGACAGTCCAGTCTGTGTTTGAAGATCACAGCTGCCGACAGTGACACACGATAGTCTTATTATCTTCATCATCATTATTTTGGACAGTAGTCATTGGTCATTTCCTATGAGGCAGGCTCTCTACAAGAGTAGATAGATCAGACGATTGATTTTTTTTTAAATCCCCATAACAATTTGGCACAGTTCTGTAAATACACGCTTTATAGACTTCCTGAAACTGCCTGGCTAGGTGCTGGCCCCGCACAGATTTATTGCTTGCCACTGACCCGATGGTGTGTAATGGGAAACCACTCACTGCCTGCTCCTGCCATTTGGCTGGCTCGGCTCGGGGTCCACCTGTGCCCATGGCGAGCCGGAACACTGCCATTTGTCCTCCACTCCAAACAGTCCCCAGACATATCGATCTCGGGACCAAATGTCAAATACCCCACTTTCCACAACAAATGTCTCTCTTGGAAGTTCTGTGTAAATTGAATTTTTATAAATCAAATTGCAGCTGTGGAGCCAGGAAGGAGAAGTGCTGTTTATGGGAAGCTTGCTGTGGCCCTTCACAAGCAAGAACTGCACCGTGGGAAAGCCTCTCCCATCAACTGCTTTGCAAGCCTTGAAATGCCTGAAACATGAAGGTATGATGTGTGTGTGTGTGTGTGTGTGTGTGTGTGTGTGTGTGTGACTGTTTGTATGTTTTGTGTGTATGCATGCTTATGTATGTGTGTGTATTCATGTATGTGCATGCCTGTGTGGATGTGGATGTATGAATGCCTATGTGTCTATGAGGATGTGAAAGCCTGTGTGTGTATGAGTGTGTGAGTAGTGCCTGTGCATATACATATGTATATGTGATTGTGTGAGCCTTTGTGTGTATGAGTGTGTGTGTGTGTGTGTGCATGTGTATTCATGTGTCCACATGCCTATGTATGTGTATGTGTGAATGCCTGTGTGTGTATGAGTGTGTGAGTGCCTATGTGTGTATATGTGTATGTGTGTGTTTGAACCTGTGTGTGTGACCTTGTGTATGTATGTGTGTATGAGTGTCTATGTGTGTATGTGTGTGTGTGTGCCTGTGTGTGTACATGTGCATGAATATGTGTGTATGTGTGTGTGCCTGTATGTGTATGTAAGTACATGTGTGTGAGCCTGTGTGTGTGTGTGTGTGTGTGTGTGTGTGTGTGTGTGTATAGGCCAGATGTCAGTGTCAGGTATCTCCTACTATTGATGTCTACAGTGTCTTCTGAGCTTCAAGAACTCCCCACCCTGACACCCCTCCCTCTCCTCACCTCTCCAATGCTACAGTCATAGATTCCCACAACTATGCCTGGCTTTTTTACATGGGTACTGCGGATCAAACTCGTACTTTCATGCCACATGTCTTTCTTGACTGAGTCATCTGCCCAGTCCCACTGTATTCTTTTCCTATGATACACCAGGAGACACTTGGTATCAAAAATGGCTCTGAGTCACTGGTGGGCTCAACCAACCAATTGCTCAATCAATTGAGAAAATACTTCCGTCTTCGTGAGCTACACACCAGTCTGGAGTTTCTGACGGGGGCGGGGGGTGGACTGCAACCTAGAAACTTGGTTGATCTCAATTTGTCTTCAATCCTCTTTGGTCTGACACCCTTCAAGCTCATTTCCACATATGTTCCTCACATTTCTGCTGGTGAAAATTAGCAAAATCTCATGTTTTTCTTTTCTTTTTTTTTTTTGCTCTCTCCTCTCAGGCCAGACTTGAAACATGTCCCACTGTAGGGTAAGGATTCTCCTATAGGCATGGGGTGAGGAGGCCCATGTTGGTGAGATTGACACCCTTTTGCAAGTTGGTTGTCTCAGGAACGCACATTGCCGTGTTGTCAAACAAGGACAGGTTAGCCAAACTCCTCAGAGTGACTTCTGCTGGTAAGAGATCTGCAGAGAGAATTGGGGGTTTAAGAGCCCCAATGTTAGAGGCTAAAGAGATGATTCAGTGGACGAATGCATGTGGCGCTCTTGCAGAGGACCCAGGTTCAGCTCCCAGCACCCACATCGGGCAGCACAAAACTGCCTGTAACTCCAGTTGCAGTGGGGCTCTTCGGCCTCTCTTCTGGCCTCTGCAGGAAATGACACACGTCATGTGTGTATTTCCATAGGAACACACAGTAAGTACGTGTAAATAAAAATCAATCAATTCAAGGGCACTTTTCAACTTCCAGATGCAGCCTGATCAGCTCTCAACATTCAGCATTTCCTCAGTCAGCTCTCCCTCACAAAGATAGTCGATGCTGTGTGGACTCGGTAAATCATGCTGACAAGAAACCTGGGCAGATGCACCTCGGCTCTGCTTATCGTGATCCTTCTTTCATCGAAGGAAAGAACACAAGGGAGCGCTGAGATCCCTTTGAACCTTGAACATTGCTGGAACTGAACTTCGATCGTCTCGAGTTTGGTACTCCCCTACCCCAGCCCATGCTGTAGAGGTTGGAGGGGTGAAAGCCAGCTTCCCAGTGCTACACCATGGTGCTCAGGAGACACAGCCATCTGGTCCCTTGTAGCATTTGATGACTGCCCCTGCCCTGCCCCCATTCCCACATTGCTATCAGCCCAGTGCATTTGAGCTCAATGTCATGTTAAAGGCAAAGGATGTGACCAAATCAAGCCCAGAATCCCATCTCCAGGGCCAGTTTTCTGGGATGTAACTTTTCCTGTGCTGCCTGCTCTAATAGTCAGGTTCAACCGAAGAAAGAAAATACAGGAGTTTCAACAGATAGAACGGAGCATGGGGACTTGGCTACATAGAACTGCAGGGCTGAAGGAGCAAGAAAAAAACCTGAGAGAAACCGAGTCATGATCCTAGAGCCAGGGGAGGTGAAGAGGGGGTTGCTTTTCTTAGTTCCAAGACCACTGAAGAGGAGCTGCTAGGAGCAGGGCATGACCCTCATGAATGGAGCAAGTCCCCATTGCTACCACTGCCGATGACGTAGCGCCTTCTCCAGCTCTGGCTCTATCTGCCAGTCAGGCTCCTAGGAGTCTCTGTGTAGACCTTGTTTGGATGTCAGCAGGAAGAGAACAATAGACAAGAGAAACGCAAGTGGGTAATTTGCCTAGAACACAGAACTTACTCTCCTAAGAGAAGAATGACAAGCGCTCAGAGAATTGGGGCCATTTTCAGGCTGAGAGATAAGAATGCAAGGCAGGGGCTATAGGCCCCTTATGAAAAGGATCCTGAGACAGCCACAGGGAAAAGAGGCTTTTGATCTCACTTCTCAGTAAATGTACTTTCACTTCTGATGCTCTGGGGGACAGATAGCATCCAGGTTGGAGCTAAATTGAGGCTCTCATTCTTTCGGCTTTAGAGAGGCTTGCAGTGATTTGAATAAAAATGGCCCCCATAGGCCCATAGGAAGTGGCACTATTAGGAGGTGTGGCCTTGCTGGAGTCGATGTGGCTTTGTTAGAGGAAGTGTGTCACTGCAGAGCAGGCTTTGAGGTCTCAGAAGCTCAAGTCATGTCAAGCCACGCCCGGTATGACAATTTCTCTTCCAGTACCATGTCTACAAGGGCCATGCTGCCCGTCATGGTGACAATGGGTTAAACCTCTGAGCCATAAGCCAGCCCCAGTTAAATGTTTTCTCTTATAAGAGTTGCTGTAGTCATGGTGTCTCCTCCCAGCAACGTAACCCATCAGACAGGTCTTTTCTACCCACTGTTCACAGCCTACTGGTTACCATGCTCAGTACTGCAAGGTAGGACCACCCTCCTCTCAATGACCATGAGGGAGCCATGTCTCTTCCCTTCAGATCTGCACTGTTAGATTGATGTGACCTGCAGAGAAACAGGGCATTCTTTTGCACAGATACAAATGTATTGAAACACGCGTGGAATGGTGCTATAGATCTGATTTGATTCCTCATGTGTTACACAAAGGTTAACATATTTAATTTTTTTTCGTTGCTCTGTAGCTCATAAGCACTGCCTCTGACAACCAAGTAGAAATCTTCCAAAGCTACTTTATCTAAGCCCTGGCCACAGACTCCCAGATGCCTAAAGTCCCCAATACTGCCATAGACCTATATTCATTTGTCAAGTCTCGGGTCTGCATCCAAGAGGTAGGGGAACCGATTCTTACTGCTTTTGTTAGATCTAGGAGATGTTTCCATGCCATAAAGGGTACCTTAGAAAGAGCACGCGCGCTCACACACATTCACAGCTCCATAGCCTAATTCCAGGAGATTTTCACCAGTCCATAAAACCCCGCCTCATTAGCAGTCCCTCTCCATTCCTGCAGCCATGACAAGCCACTGACCTACTTTCTCTATGGATTTGCCAGTATTTCTTTCCTTTAAAAATGGTGTTTATTAACTTATTGGCCAGTGGATGAGAAAAGTTCAATCAATTATGTCTCACTCCATAAAACATGACCCACTGCCCGCCTGCACTCCCCTTCCTTCTCTAGCTTTCTTTTCCCTCCTTCTTTTTCTACATTTTATCTTCCCTTCCCCCTCCTTCTCTTCCTTCTTCTTTCCTTTTCTTCCTGTTTTCCCTTTCTCCATCCATCTTCCCTCCCTCCCTCCTTCCCTCCTTCCTTCCCTCCTCCCTCCTTCCTTCCTTTCCTCCCTCCTTCCTTCCTTCCCTCCCTCCCTCCCTCCCTCCCTCCCTCCTTCCTTCCTTCCTTCCCTCCCTCCCTCCTTCCTTCCTTCCTTCCTTCCTTCCTTCCTTCCTCCTTCCCTCCCTCCCTCCTTCCTTCCTTCCTTCCCTCCTTCCTTCCTTCCTTCCTTCCTTCCTTCCTTCCCTCCTTCCTTCCCTCCTTCCTTCCTTCCTTCCTCCTTCCTTCCTTCCTTCCTTCCTTCCTTCCTTCCCTCCTCCTTCCTTCCCCTCCTTCCTTCCTTCCTCCTTCCTTCCTTCCTTTTTCCTTCCTCCTTCCTTCCTTCCTTCCTTCCTTCCTTCCTTCCTTCCTTCCTCCTCCCCTTCCTTCCTTCCCCTTCCTTCCCCCTCCTTCCCTCCTTCCTTCCTTCCTTCCCTCCTTCCTTCCCTCCTTCCTTCCTTCCTTCCTTCCTTCCTCCCCCTTCCCTTTCCTCCTTTCCTTCCTTTCCTTTCCTCCCTCCCCCTCTCTCCCTTCCCCCTCCTTCCCTCCCTTCCTCCCACCTTCCTTCTTCCTTCCTTCCTCCCTCCCCTCCTTCCTTCCTTCCTTCCTTTTTCCTTCCTCCTCCTTCCTTCCTTCCTCCTTCCTTCCTTCCTTCCTCCCTCCTTCCCTCCTTCCTCCTTCCTTCCTTCCTGTTTTCCCCTCCCCTCCTCCTTCTTCCCTCCTTCCCTCCTTCCTTCCTTCCTTTTCCTTCCTGTCTTTCTTCTTGTTTCCTCCCTCCCTCCTCTCCTTCCTTCCTTCCTTCCTTCCTGTTTCCCTCCCTCCTCCCTCCTTCCTTCCTTCCCTCCTTCCTTCCTTCCTTCCTTCCCTCCTTCCTTCCTTCCCTCCTTCCTTCCTTCCTTCCTTCCTTCCCTCCTTCCTTCCTTCCTTCCTTCCTTCCTTCCTTCCTTCCTTCCTTCCTTCCTTCCTCCTTCCCTCCCTCCTTCCTTCCCTCCCTCCTTCCTTCCCTCCCTCCCTTCCTTCCTTCCTTCCTTCCCTCCTTCCTTCCTTCCTTCCCTCCTTCCTTCCTTCCTTCCTTCCTTCCTTCCTTCCTTCCTTCCTTCCTTCCCTCCCTCCTTCCTTCCTTCCTTCCTTCCTTCCCTCCCTCCCTCCCTCCCTCCTTCCTTCCTTCCTTCCTTCCTTCCTTCCTTCCTTCCTTCCTTTTTTCCTTCCCTTCCTCCCTCCCGCTATTTTCCTCTTCTTTCCAAGATCATCAGCTCCTTTTCTGTCGCCTGCTGGGTGATGCTCTAGTTAATTGATGCTAACCAGGACAACTAGTTACACAGATGAAACACTGTTGTGTGGCTTTGGTCTGTGTGCCTGAGCGGGTGCTTCACCTTCTTCCCTTCTCAGTGCTACAACTTGGGATTCTGAGCACAGGCAGAGCTTTGGTTTAGGAGCTGAAACACCACTTCCCACCAAATGGAAACACAGCCCCAAAGAGCTGTCCTTGGCAAGTCCAGGACAGGGGATGCTTTAGAGCCTAGAATTTCTCTTCAGAGCTAACAGGGGAAGCAGCTAAAAGTACTCAAGGTTGGAGAAGCATCCTCAGAAAATAACCCAGAGATCAATACGGACTTGAAGCACCAGGCGTTGGGAAACATCAGACATTTAAATCAGTGAGTCTGCAGTATCACTGTACAAATCTCATCGACCAACTGTGGAGGACGGCAGGCAAGGGATACATTTAACCTGAATCTTGTATCAGGAGGCTATCTATGTTCCTGTCTTCCTGCGTCTGAATTTACCTCAAAGTAATAAGCTGCCACAGACAGAAGGTTCTCTTTATAAAATGAGAAATTACGAATTCTGAATAGCACACTGTTTCAGGTCTCATGGTCAGTGGTTGTAGACAATAAATACTAATAGTTGTTGGCACAAAATTAGAATCATGCAGACACAGTACAGCTTACTGTAGAGATGCAGTATGGTACCCACGAGATGCTTCCACCCTGACAGAGCAAAAACAAAAACAACAAAATATAATCACATTGCCAGAACCTTCAGTTTGTAGGAATTTCACAGGGCAGGTGAATGACCTAAAATCATACCGTGGTGATGTACAGGTGTGTGTGTGTGTGTGTGTGTGTGTGTGTGTGTGTGTGTGTGTAACCATCAAACAAACAAATGAATAAACATATTTTCTCCAACATTCCTTTGGAGAAAAGTAGAAATCCAGACCCAGGGAAATGCAGAGACAAACATCTTAGAGTGAGTCTCCAGCAAAATCTATGAGAAGAAGGAAGAATGAAGTTGTGAGACAAAGAGATTAAGGGAAAAGAGCCTTAATAGACACACAGAAACAGACAGACAGACAGATAACAGACAGACCAGACCGGTCCCCAGACACAGATGCCTGTGTATGCACCCAGTGGTCTTGAGCACAGAGGGACAAACATATAGGTTGCTAGAAGCACTTTAAGAAAGCTCAGAAAACGCAGACACCTGCAGCGTATTTGAGGATCATAAACACCGATGGTTGAAGTCTCTGAATGGAGCTCGAACATTATGAATTAATCCACAAGGGGCTCTATTCAAAGAAAGAATTTATGTTTCTGAATTATGTCCTTTAAGATGAAATCATGTTCTCCTTACGATCTGGCTTCAAAAATAACCACACAGGATGGGGTAGGTGGGTGGGTGGAGGCACAGCAAAACCTCAGGCTTGGGGAAAAAAAAACAGGCTTGGCTGCTGACTTGTCTTGTGAGTGCTGAGAGAGCACAGGGAGTTCATGATCCGACTTTCCTATCTCCACGTGTGTTTGAACTTTCCACTCGTAAAACTGAAAGCAAAAGAACATTTCTTGGGATGACCTCGTCTCCACACACCCTGCCCTCTTCCTTGTTTCTGGGAAGTGGGCAGTCACGTAACTTCTTGGGCTCTCTGTTTCTCCATTTGTGGGGGAGCATTATGATTGTTAATCATATTGGAGAGCTTTTCATTTAGTATATAAATCACGGGTTGCAGAGACATCTGTTACTCTACAGACATTCAGCTCAGGGTACAGGACAGAGAACTTCATGAAATGCACTCACCCAGTTCAGCCATCTACAGCTGTAATCAGAAGAGTACCCTCAGCTTGTCCCACACAAAAGGGGACTTAAGGGGACAAACCAAGAATGAAGATTATCGTGGAGTTACCCACCATCCTCTGGCTCTTAAAATATTTCCACCTTCTCTTCTGTATCGTTCCATGAGCTTTAAGGGAAGGAGTGGGGCATTTGTAAACATAATATCCCCAAAGGTGACAAACCGTCAACCTTTGTGTTTAGACATCTGCATGGCTATCATCCTGGCTGCTACAACGTGAGTCTTATTTCTGCATAGCTTTGGAATCTTCCCTTGCTTTCTATGGCTAAAATATCCGCTGTGGCACAAAGCAACTTGGATTAGAAAAGGTTGATTTCATCTTGAAGTTTATAATCTATCATGAAGGGATGTCGGGGCAGAAGCCCAAGGCAGGAAAATGGAAGCAGGACCTGAAGCAGAGGCCGTGGAGGAGCGCTCCATACTGACCTGTTCCCATAGCTTGCTTACCTTGCTTATAGTACCCAAGATTAGCTACTCAGGGCTGGCATCAATCGTGACAGACTGTGTCCTCCCACATCAATCATTAAGGGAGAAAATCTCCCACATACTTGCCTACAGGTCAGCATGATAGAAAGGTTTTCTCAGTCAAAGTTCCTCTTATAAGACCCTAGTTTGTGTCAAGTTGACAGCAAAGTAGTTCCCACAGTATCTTTTGCAGATGGTTTGCCAATTCAGCTTGTCTGTCCTCGAATGGCCTTCCACAGGCTGCCCCAGCATTTCTACTTAATTTTCTCACGGGGAAATCCAAAGGCCTTGGCAGAAGCATCTTGCATGCTTACAGCGATGTTTTTATCACCGGGCTTTTGTCTCCTGCAAGTCTTTTTCTTTTTACGTCTCTTTATCCATAGTCTGGTGTCTTTTCTGAAAGAGAATCTAATTTAGGGCACACCCGCTCTATCACTTTTACCTTGACATCTGTGCTTTCTAAGATTTGGTTGGAAAAAAAAACAATCTGTCTCCCCCCCGAATAGCACATAGTCACAGTTCATCACACACACACACACACACACACACACACACACACACACACACACACACACACACACACACACACATACACTATTCAGTAGCTCCAAAGAGTCTGCTTGGTGTTGACTTCTGAACTTCATACAGGGTAAAGTTTCCAGTGTATTCCTTTAAAATGTTGTCCTTTATCCTTGAAGATTTTCATGCTGGTACACAATGGAACATGACCGTGCCTACCCACTATTTATCCTCTTCATCCATCCTTATATCCCCTATAATGGGCCAGCCCCTCCTATATCAGTTAACAGTAAAGACAGTGCCCCCTACAGTCATGCCCATGGGACAGTATGCTCTGGACCATAAGTCAACTGAGAGTGCCTTCTCAGGTACTTCTAGGCTGAGTTAGATTGACATTTAAAAGTAACTAGAACACATACTTATTTGTCATGGTGAAGTGTCTCTCCTTTACATGTTCCTAAGTTATTTTACTTAACTGTAAACTATTCTTTACTGTTATTGTAAATTATTGTTGTTTGTATTATCATGTTTTTTATATTTTATATATTGGATATATCTTTTGATCATATTCTGCCAGGTCCTTCCCTTCCTGCCCAATATTAGGTTCTTCTTCTTCTTCTTCTTCTTCTTCTTCTTCTTCTTCTTCTTCTTCTTCTTCTTCTTCTTCTTCTTCTTCTTCTTCTTCTTCTTCTTCTTCTTCCTCTTCCTCCTCCTCTTCTTCCTCCTCTTCCTCTTCCTCTCCTCTTCCTCCTCCTCCTCCTCTTCTTCCTCCTCCTCCTCTTCTTCTTCCTCTTCTTCCTCCTCTTCTCCTCTTCTTCCTCCTCCTCCTCTTCTTCTTCCTCCTCCTCCTCTTCTTCTTCTTCTCCTTCTTCCTTCTTTCTTTTCTTCCTTCTTCTTTCTCCTCCTTCTTCTTCCTCCTCCTCCTCCTGCTCTTCCTCCTTCTCCTCCTGCTTCATCTCCTGCTTCTCCTTCTCCTGCTTCTCCTTCTTCTTCCTTCTTCTTTTCTTCTTCTTCTCCTCCTCCTTCTCCTCCTCTTCCTCTCTCCTTTTCTCCTTCTCCTCCTTCCCCTCCTCCTCCTTCTTTCTTCCTCCTCCTCCTTCTTCCTCTTCCTCTTCTTCCTCCTCTTCTTCTTCCTCTTCCTCCTCCTCCTCTCCCTCCTCCTCCTTCTCCCCCCTTCTCTGTGTCTCTCTCCTTCTCTCTCTCTCTCTCTCTCTCTCTCTCTCTCTCTCTCTCTTTCTCCACCTCAAAAAAAAATTACAATGTGTTTTCCAACTGTTCCCAAGTGTGAGGCCTGCCCTGGAGTGTGGTTAATACACCCTGTCACTCCACTGAAGAAAACTGACTTTCCCTCACCAGCAGTTGTCAAGGTAGCTCCTTGGATAGGGGTGGGATTTTGTGTGTTCACTTCTGCTTCTCCGTGCCAGGATTCTGTCTGGCTTGAACTCGGACAGGTCTTCCGCATGTTGTCACAGTGTCTGTGAGTTCATTGTGCACAGCCTTGTGCCAGGAAGACTCTGATTCTGTGGAACCACCCACCACCTCTGGCTCTTACAATACTTCCACATTCTCTTTTGCATTGCTCCCTAAGCTTTAAGGGGAGGTTGGGGGTTTGATGAAGATCTCCTCTTTCAGCCTGAGTGGTCCAAAATCTCTTACTCTCCACACACTGTCCAGCTATAGTCTTTGAGTTTAACTCCCATTTACCATAGGAAGCTTCCCTGATGACGATTGAACAATGTCCTGATCTATTGCTACAGCAGTATGCCATTAGGGGTTGTTTTATTGCTAGGTTCCCTCAGCACAATAATAGTGTTAAGTTTTCCTCAAGGCCTATGATCTTCCCAGTCTCAAATTCTTAACCACATCAGTAGTGTTTGGTTTGAGTTACATCTGAAGGAGTGGGCCTTCAATCCCCTAAAAGCAGTTGGTTATGCCCATAAAATGTGTGTTATGATTGCACTAGTTTTCTTGTAGGCAGGTCCGTATTGGGGCTCTCATGGTTTGTAGCAGGTTGGGACTGACAATTGCTTTTCTCCTCTGGTAGCCTGTGTAGTGCCTTTCAGGACTGTGAATGCTGGTCAGTAGGGTTGAAGCTGCAACTGGAACACTAGCTTGATTTATTATTAATTACCGAGGTGCAAATCTGTAGTGTTTTTTTTAACCTATCAAGATTCATGTCCCCTATTACACGTTACTCAGAAATGCCTTCTCTGATTGTGACTTGTCTTTTTCACTCTGTCTATCATCAAGATTTTCTGGGGGGGGGAAATATGTTCCATTGTTATGAAGTCCACCTGTTTAACAGTTGTACATGCTAAACTTTTGCGTCTTGTGAAAAGATATCTGAATGCACAAAATTTTTCTCCTTGTTGCTTTAAATATGTTCCTCACAGACTTGTGACTTTTTTTTTTTTGACAGTTGTTTTGTATATTCTTTGTCATTTGATTTTCCATGAACTTGGGAGCAGAGGTTCTTTTTTTTTTAAATTAACAGACATTTCAGGAATTCCTTTCCTGGTTTCGGGCCAACATCCCCTCCCCCCTCCCCTTCTATATGCTGTTCCCAACCCCATCCTCCCCCCAAGTACCGCCCCCCCCAACAATCACGTTCACTGGGGTTCAGTCTTATCCACTGGTGGGAATTCTTTTTCCTCATGCTGTGACCCTTTCTCATGTGGTGATGCCCCCACCCATAAAATTGTTTTATTGCTACTTCATAACTGTAGTTTTGCCACTGTTATAAATAATAATATAAATAACTGTTATGCAATTTTCTGACGTGTTCAGCCCAGGGGGGTCGCGACCCACAGGTTGAGAATCCCTGCTTTAACATCATTTGTACCTTTGTGTGTGTGTGTGTGTGTGTGTGTGTGTGTGTGTGTGTGTGTGTATGTTTGTGTGTGTGTATGTTCGTTCATGCATGCACGTGTGTGTGTATGTTGTGTGTGTGTGTGTGTGTGTGTGTGTGTGTGCTGCTGGATTTGAACCCAGTGCTTTAACCAACTAGATACATACTCTGCCACCAAGATACATCTCTAGACCTTCATTTTCTTGTTTTGATAAGTACTCTATTGAACCTATAAATTAACTAAGGGGTGACTCACGTCTTAGCTTTGCGCTATGCCTGCAAACCCGGGTCCACAGATCAGTACTATGAGTGCTGCTGAGTCAACCGGGCGGGGCGCTTAGTGAATCTTCTCAGAGAGGAGGGGAAACAACAATGGCAGGAGCTAGCGGGAAGGAGCCTGGACTTCCCTCAAAGGCTGTATGCATCAGGTAATCAGGATTAATCTGAGCTCTGGGTGGACCAGTTATCTCTAGTCGTCTGGTCCCCAGTCTGGGATGCTTAAAACGGAGAACTCCTGTTTCCTGGGGTGAAAGGGAAGACTGGCGCGGGCTCTGGTGTAGCCTTGCCTGCGAGTGGGGCATGCTGGGTAAGCTGTTTGCTCTGTGATTGGCTGGGAGGGTCAATTGCTCCATAGTCGATGAGACCCCCATTAGTCGGAATATCAAGAACACAGAAGTAAAAGAGCCAACAGGAAATTGAAGATGGTGACTGTTTCCGACAACAAATGTGGGATTTCTTCATTTACTAAGGCGCTTCCAGATTTTTCTCTCGGTGTGGCTTAAGGCACGCATACTTCACACATACCCTGTTAGATTTGCCCTTAAAAAAATCCATTCTGTTTGGTATGTTTAGTTACTTGTCTTGTTGCTGTGAGAAAAAAAATCAACCTGATAACAAACCACTTAAAGGAGGAAGGAAGGGGCTTTTGGCTTGATTTTGTCCTTTGACTTACAGTTCAGAGAGACAGTTTCACCATGGCAGAAAAAGTGTTGCTGCTCACATCGCATGTGTAGTCAAGTCAGAAAAAGAGTAAACAGGAAATGGGGCCACAGTTAGGGCCACGCCAGTGACCCACTACCTCCAGCAAAGCTACACATCTTAAAAGTTCCACCACCTTCCCCAACAACCTACCAGCTGAGGACCAAATGTAAACGCATAAACCTATGCGGGACATTTCTCATTCAGACCCCACAGGTACAATTTGAGACAGTGCTTATAAAAGTCCAGCGTTCAACGTTTTATGGCAAGCATGTAAAATTAAAATAATTGTAACCTCTATGATTTATTTTAGCCTCCCAGCCTGCCAACTTGCTAAGGGTGATTATTAGTCTGTGCAGTTTCGTTTCTAATTCAGTTCGTGCTTTTTTTTTTTTTTTTTCTGTCTCTCTCTACACCGCGTATTTGTAATGTTTGCTTAATAACCTAGATTACTGGCCCTGTTTTCTGCTCTTCCTGGACTCCCTTCCTGATTTCTGATATGATGCGGCTTCCGCGGGATTATGGGCACTGGTTTTAGGGGTTTGGTTGTGGGCATTACAGTGCTTTTAATAGCACACTCCCTTACAGCAGGCAGTTAAGCTTCCTAGTATCGGTATAATTTATTTTTATGTTTGATTTTAAGCTTTATTAGGAAATAGATAAACTGCAGCAGATTCTTCGCAGCAAATACGCTGTTTCTAAGGAAGCTAAAGCCTCGAATACTGTGTGATACATTGGGGACACGGGCACTGCAAACTCAACACACATAAGCACTGGATGTTGAATAGCTGTCAAGAAGATTGACACATTTGAAATTCCTGATTATGTACTGTTAGGATTTGCTGCTCAGGTCGACATCAAGAAGTATTTTCAGACATAGCCCCTTCTGATTAGTGAGACTGCCGAACTCCCCATTCTGCACAGTTCTAGTCAGTTTAAACGTTTCCACTGAGTTTAATTTTGTATTTCTATTTTGATGACTTTTATTTCTCATTAGTTCTCATTATGTAAATTGAAATCTTCTAATAAAACAAGGCAGGGCCTGAAAAAAATTAAAAAAAAAGACCATTATGTTTCAGTGCTCTTCTTTATAAATCAATAATGTGCATCTATCAATTTGATAGCATTAGGGAAAATATACAGAAAACAGGTTTGATTGCTTTTTAATTTCTGGTTGTGAGATTACACGTCATGAGGCATTTAAAAAATAGTTTCTGGTTTTGACATATTTCCTCAACATCGCAGTCACGATGATAATGATGATGAGGATGCTCGTGATGCTGGTGATGATGGTGGTGGTGGTAGTGGTGGTGACGGTGATGATCTGGTGATGGTTTTGGTGATGATGACTTGTGATGATGGGAATTGAATTCATGGTCTTACTCCTGTGAAGCAAGGAATTTTCAATCCAACATCCCCAGCCTCTGTCTGTCTTCCTTCCTTCCTTCCTTCCTTCCTTCCTTCCTTCCTTCCTTCCTTCCTTTCTTTCTTCCTTCCTTCCTTCTTTCTTTCTTTCTTTCTTTCCTTCTTTTTGTTTAAAATTTGAAAAAAAATTTTACTAAGTTGTCCCTGCTCACCTTGAATTTTGTGCTGTGTCCCACACAGGAACTCGGCTTCAGTTATCTGAGTAGATAGGATTGGCAGGGTCCTGCTCTACTGTGATTAACCTTGAACACTGCTTTTGGAGAGCAGTAATAGTAGCCAATATTATCAATGATATGGAAAATCTCTGGTCTTGCTGCACTGGCTGAAGGAGAAGCAAAGATTTACAAGAGTACTGGTTGGTAAGGGGATGTGAGGCTCACAAATAGAGTTAGGGAAAGGACGTGGTAACCAAATGAAATCCTTTAGGTATTTAACTTTCCCAGTACAGATACCTGGGTGTCCAGTAATTGCATTCCTGGGAAAAACATTCAACAGGAGTGTATGCCGATGTGCTCTTGGGCCATGTACAAGAGATTTATGGCAGCCCTCTTCACAACAGCCCTACACGGCTGATGGATCATTGGTTCATCAAGCAAGGGATGTAAAGAAACCATAGCAGATCTTTGAATCTTAATTTCAGGAAGAGTAGTCCATGCTAAAGAGTAAACTGCAGAGGGGTTCTCAGAAGCACAGGGCTAAAGAGAGCCATCGCAATATACACAGGAGTGGAAAAACCTGAACAAGGAATATCACAATGTGTGGAATCATGGCTATGGTTACTGCAGTGGCCGGAATCAGGTGGAGGAGGGGTTATGCAATGTTGAAATGCTTCTAAGCTTGAGCTGGTGACTGAGAGCTTGGATGTCGCATGGTTTTGAGAATTATGGGTCTCTGCACAGCACAAGGTCATGAGCGTTCACAGGGCCATCGTCATCACAAGACCATGGTCTTCAGTCACATGGCAATATGTGCCACTAGGCCATAGCCAATAAAAGGGCATGGGCATTATAAGCCCATGGGCATCACGTCTGTTTTTATTTCTACACATATCATGCTTAGTTTTGAAAGATGTCTCTTTTTCCATATGGTGGGACTTTTATGTGGACAAAAATCGGTTGTCACCACACAGAGATACCCAGGGCATGTGCAGACAGTCACAAACTCAGAAAGTTCATTTTTGGGCAATGAAATTTTAAACGCAGCTACCAAGTCACACACTTACCCGAGAAATTCTCATTTAATGCGTGATATCCAACACATCTTTGCCATTTCTGAAAACGTGGAGCTAAGACCAAGAACGTAACAGAAAATCAGCCTGGGAATGTAGCTCGCTTGGTGAGGTGCTCGCTGAACTTGAACGGTGTGTTCCATCCCCACACTGCATAAACTGGGTGTGGTGGCCCACACCTGTGATCCCAGCATGAAGGAGGTAGAGGCAGGATGATCAGTTTAAAGTCACTCTTAGTTACATAACATCGTGGCCAGCCTCAGATACATGACAGAAAAAATTTGCTTTATAAATATTTAAGTGACTGATGGGCGGGGGGTAGTGGAAATATGGCCACTTTGTTCCAAACTATCTTTCTGCTCCTCACTTTTTCCTCTCGGCCTTCAAGTCTCACTAAGATAGGAACACAATTTGTGTCTTTATGAAAACCTGTCAGGCCCAGTCACTCTCCTTATCTTAGGAGATAACGTAAGCAGAGATCACCGTCCCTGGGTTTCCTTGTTACATTTTACATAGACGCAAGTTAGATAATACCACTCTGAAACAGAGGGATGGTGATCTCTGATTATGTTATTTTGGGATTTTTGCTCCCGAGTGTGGCCTGGTATAAGATAAGGAGAGTCATGATGGATTTCATGTCCTGAATCTCTAAGCTGAAATACCCACCCTTTTCTAAGTTCCATTTGTTTTATTCCATTTATTTATTTATTTATTTATTTATTTATTTATTTATTTATTTACATGCCAATCACCGAAACCCTCCCAGTCCCCTTCTCACACAATGCCTGCCTTCTCTTCTGAGAGGGTAGAGGCATACCCTGGGTAACCCCCTATGCTGGCACATCAAGTCTCTGCATGGCGAGGCACGCCCTCTCCCACTGAGGCCAGACCAGGCAGCCCAATCAGGGGAATGGATTCCACAGACAGGCTACAGCTTTAGGTATTGCCTCCACTCCAGTTGTTGGGGCGTCCCCCATGAAGACTGAACTGCACATCTGCTACCTACGTGCTGGGGGCCTCAGTCCAGCCTGTGTGTGATCTTTAGTTGATGGCTTTGACTCTGTAGGTCTTCCTGTGGAGTTCCTATCCCCTTTGGGGGCCCTTAGTCAGAGCCTCTCAGAGGACAGTTATGCTTAGGCTTCTGTCTACCCGCCCAGGGTGAGAGCATGCCTCCCAGGAGGCAGTCAGAGCTGTGGGCTGGGGCATGGAGTACAGATCCAGGATTGCAGGTCCCTACATTGCTTTGGTTGGGTATTTTGTTTGAGCAAAGAGAATTGTGAGTGATAGAGCTCTACTATGTGTGAAAAAACCAAGGCCAGTCCAAGCCTGGGTAGAGACCACCAGGCCTGGGGGGAAAACCTCCAAAGGGCACATCCTCATCTGTAGGTCTGTGTGACCCACCTGTGTTCTGTATGTCTACTCACCATTGCGTTCTTCTCTGAGTGAGGTCATGGGCAGTCTGGCCTCGGCCCTTATTTCCTGAACTCTACCTCACAGTGTGCTGGGACTTGTCAAGCGATCTCCCTGTAGCCAGACCAAGAGGAGGAAGTGTTAGATAACCATGAGGCAATTAAGTTTGAGACAACTTCATTGATTTGAGCTTTAAACTTTTGATTCGCCTACACCTCAATTTGAATTCCTTCCCGTAAATCCTACCCATTTCAAGACAAAGCAATGAGAAGAGAGCTCCAAGAGACAGGGCTGGAAATGACAGCAAATGCCTACAAAAGCAGCCTGCATGCATACTGTCCAGTTTTTCTCCATGGTGGCCAGAAGTCATTAAGCATGCGCTTATGAACCTAGCTTAATATTGATCAACAGTGGGGTTAAGAGGGGGAATGTTGAACCTCGAGGGAGTGAGAACTATAAGGTGGGCTGAATGATTTTCTTCCTGGTGGATCATTAGAGGTATCTCTGTCATCATGCGATTTTCCAGACAGTTGGATCAATGATGTCAACTCTGACCCCAGGGTCTGAGTGATGACTCAGGTTCGGGAGTTCTGGATTAATGGACAGAAGAGGCAGTCACGTCCTCCCTAATGGATAGTACAGAAGCACCCAACGTGACCCACAGGAAATTACTCACTAGGCCATTCCCGAAGACAAAAGCAATCGGCTGCCTTCTTCGCCTGGGATCTCACTTATTCTAACTGCCACTGCACATCAAAAATGTATTTTCTGCGGCGAAAGGCAGCGTGCTGAGGTCATCTGAGCCGCTTCTCTGTCTGAGGTGTTGGCAGTGATGGAGAATTCCACTGGGCTACAGAGATGTCTGTGTGTCATAAGATACTATGCAAGAAGCCCAGCCAGCCAGCATCTTCCCCTCTCTCACAGGCATGCTCTAATCTGGAGACGTTGAGTCCAGGTGGGTCCTTACCTCAGTATCTTGCACACATATCCACAAGCCTGATGAACAGGTGATAAAATGTCTCCCATCATGAAAACCTCATTCTCAGTGACCCTTTGTGTCTTTTCTGGTGAGTCCTGCACCCGCCCACTTGTCTTTCACCTTGGAAAAGTCCTTCCTTCTTCAACATAGTAGACTTCAGTCCAAGTGCATGTTCAAGCCCTGCTCCCCGGAAACAAAGTCCCCAGTGTGATGAGGGGCCCTTGCCGGCCATGCCATCCCATGGTAGTTTTCCAGACCCTGTTGTAAACCCGGAGGTGTTCTGAGGCAGCTTATGATTTTCCCTGGAAGACTTGAATCTAGGTGTGTGGTGCCGGGCTGTGCCACTTGAGTTGAGTTCCTAAGAGAAGCTCTCTCCATCTGAGATGGGTGCCTCCTGCCTGCCAGCCTCCGACACACGCGTCTGATCGTTCCTAATCCAGCTGGGAGCTCCAAGTGTGCAAGCCTATCAGCCAAGGGTAGTGGGGGTAAAAGTGTGCAGCCTGTTACTCCAATGGCCAGACAAATTCTCCCACAGTCCATTCTTCTGGCTACTTGGAGTGTGCCCTTGCCCCTTTTGCAGTGAATAGAGAAGGTTGAGTGGAGGGATAGGGAAGTTTTCCCTGGGGTTCTCCTTGAGTCCTGTTTCATGGTCAATTCTCCCATGAGATCATCACTTGTGCTATAGCAGCCCTGTGTCAAGTTGATCTCACCCCCCTCCACTGCCCCTAATGGAGGGAGATCTAGAGATGGGTTCAGCTAATGTCCACTGGCTTGACCAGAGTTTCCCCTAGAAATCTTGTTCCTTGACTAATGAAGCCTCTGGTCTGAAAATATCCCTGAGAACGAGCTGCACATCAGAGTGATGGGCAGTTATAGGCACTCTATGGATATTTGCTGCATTTAATGGAATTGAATTTCCTAAAAGCTGAACATTTCCTGCATCAAATATCCAATATGTCTTGACCATGAGCGATAGATAATTCAGCATCCCATCGCTCAGCATTTGTGGCCAAAGACAGACAGTTTGCTAAGGAACAAAGGCACATTGGGACGGGGATCTCCTGAGAGATGCTCTGAAGCTCCCATTAGCTCTGTCCTTTGGCTTGGAAGGAGGCTGGGATGTAGCCGCTCTCACACAGTACTGACAGAGAAACTTTGACTTGCTTCTGAGAGCACACTGGGTTTTTCAGTCTCCTTGAGAGATCCTCATTTCTCAGAAGTAGACATCAATCTACCTTGTAGCACCAACTCTGAGTTCAAGGTAGGATTGGGATGAAGATGCTGTCCTGGATTCTGCTTAGTATGCCTCCTGCTTGGAAGAGAAAGCATGGAGACAGTATGGAACCCACTGTGCACAAATTTCTGGGATCGCTGTGCTAGGGGTGAACTGGGTGTCAACTTCCTGAACATATTGCCACATTCAGCCTTGGTGTTTTAAGATTTATTTATTAGATATGTATTATTGTCGGTATGTGTTTGTATTATTTCAGATATGTGTTGTATGTGCGATGAGTGCAGAGGCCAAAGGAAGGTACCAGATCCCCTGGAGCTGGAGTTACAGGAGACTGTGAGCTACCCAGTGTGGGTGCTGGGAGCCAAACTCAGGTCTCCCGGAAGAGCAGCATGTATTCTGAACCACTAAGCTATCTTTCCAACCTAGCCTTGTGTTTTAAAGTCAAGTTGCAAAATGCCCTGTGTTTCTTGGTGGTTTCAGACACATTGAGCGATGTCTATCTGTCCCATAATGTGAGCCTGTCACGGAAAATGCATGATACCCATGAAATTTTAATTTTGAAGACGCAATAAATAAATATTTAGGGTCAGGATGCTGAGGGCTCTGCAGTTTGGGGTCTAATCCTGCCTACTCTGGGAGGTAGGATACTGTAGTAATTAGAGCTTGGCTGATAGCTCTCATCATTAGCTGAACAGTTTCTGAGTCACATTCAGTGATTGGAAGACACTATCACCAGCTACTCTATACATGGGAGTCTCTCTGGGGCCACCCAGGATAGTGCTGCGGGGGCATCTCACAGACTTTCCTGAAGTCCTGCTTTCAAGTATCCATCCATCAATAAGAAGCATGACTTCAGTGATGGACACGCCTGTAGGTGTTGAGCACGATACAACCTACACATGATGGGTTGTTTCTATGCCACATGAAAGGTTTGTGACAGGTTTACCAACAATGATGATGGAAGAAAATGGAAAGTGAAGTCCAGGCACAGCAAGATTAAAGACAGACATACAGATTGACATATGAGAGAAGCCAGTTGGCAGAAAAGACTAGAAACCTATTTTCACCTCCATGCTACAAACAGAGCATACATAGGAGAAGTCCTTAATATGGAAATGTGGTAGAGGCAGGTGCTATGAAAAATGGCCTATAAAGGGTTATATGTCCTTTGGCCTAGCATTTCTGAGCAGATGTCTTTTCCAGTGCTAGCCCACTCCCACTCTCTGGAGGACTGTCTCTGCATTTACTCCCTTAACACATGTCCCTGGGACAATTCTTTGTCCTAGGACAAAAGATCTCAGAAACTTCAAACAGTGTCCCCAGTACTCAGATCTGCACCTGTAACAATAACCCTGGCCAGACACATTTATAGGCTGACAAACTGCTCTTTGCTGTTCCCTTTCTTTTCAATAGATCAGAAGTGTCTATTGCCCAGCCTACTGGGTACATGCTGAGCCTGGAGTACCAGGATATGTGACAGTGGAGAGGACATGGGGCACACAGTGCTGTGAGAAGAATGTGGCAAAGGGTGCTGGAGCCGGGACATAGACTTCCTGAAGAAATGAATGTCACAGAGAAGATTATTTTCAGAAGTGGACTGTGGGCCTACATTCCAGCTCATTGCTGGCCCCAACCTGCTTTCCTCAAGTCATCTCAAGAGCAGTCCTTGTTTTGCATCTGAGAGCTGAAAGGAAACATGCCCGGCTGTGCTTCCCAACCTGAGATGAGTTTTTATAGCTATGGTTTTCAAAGTTTCAGCTTCTTCCCCATTTTGCTTTCAACCGAATTGGGAAACTAAGAAAAAAAGAAGGGTTTTGTTGTAAATCTATAAGAAAGCTGAGCTGGAGAAAGTTTAAGGGATCTGCAGAAGGGTCAGCCCAAGTAAGACATGAATATGATCCCTGGTCACGGAATAAAATTTCTTTCCCTCTTAGGCGAAGACTTAACTTTGGCCTGTGTGACAGCTGAGTATACTCCCAGTATCCTCCACGGTGACCCCAAGCTTAATGCACAAATCCCATTTAATGTGCAGCCAGCGTCTGCTACAGAGAATGGCTTCCCAACCGTCACCCAGCCCCAGGTGGCTACAGACTGGACAATGAACAGTGCATTTGGAGCTCTTGGTGAAAGGACTCATTGAATTACAGGGCTTTATTCTCCTAATGTATTGGAGACATAAATTGTCCTTATCTCCAACCATTCTCCACAAGATTAAAAAAGAAATCTGCATTTCTTTGAGGGATGAAGAATGAGAGGCCAGAGGTTGGGTTTTGACACAATGGGGAACAGAGACAACAAAGAAATCCAGACCAGAGTCCATTGCTCATCCCTGTCCATCACCTCGTCTTCGTCCACCTCTATGGTGTGGAGGTGGTGAGGAAAAGGGGGCTTTGGACTCCTGTGGTTCTCTGGGCCTGTGAGTTTATGGTGCTAGGTAACCGAGTCTAGTTAAAAAGAAGCATGATGGGGCAGATGGGGCAGTCCTGGGGAGGATTCCACCCCATTACTGCCCCACCTGGTGAGCATGGATCAGGTGGGGATTCAGTTCTCCCCACCTAGGCTTTGTCCTCTAAACGTGTGCTTTCTCACAAAGGTTCATCTAGGCATCTGTGACCATTTACATGGAAATTCATTGTAATTGAAATGAAGGAGAGAGCTGAGGATGGAGCTCAATTGGTACAGCACTTGCCTAGGTGCACATGACACCACACTGGGTTCAGTTCTCCATAGCACATAAACTAGATATGGTGGCGTGTGCACACTCATATTGCAGGACGTCAGAAGGCAGTAATAGGGCTTTAGATCCACCTTGGCTACATGAGGAATTCAATGTCGGCATGTGTTCCCTGCCAACCTATCTCAAAGAAAAAAAGAGGAGTAGAGAGAGAGAGAGGGAGAGAGAGAGAGAGAGAGAGAGAGAGAGAGAGAGAGAGAGAGAGAGAGAGAGAGAGAGGAAGGAGGAGGAGGAAGAGGAGGAGGAGGAGGAGGAGGAGGAGGAAGAGGAAGAGGAATCCCCAGTCTAGCCAGTTATTTGAAGTATTCAGTAGCCACTAGAGTCTATTGGAAATCCCAGGCTGAAATGAAACCTGAAGCACAGTCCTTTGAGGGTATGAGGACTATTTTGAGCAGATCAGTCTAAGAATGTAGACTCTAACCTTTACAAGGGACACAACAGTGGCAGCAGCCTTACCCCTCTGACAGACGCCCTTCTGAAACAATGTCTGTGGGTTTTTAATCCAAAAGACATCCCAGGGCCAGGATTTCATACCCAAGAACTGAATTAACATGGAAGTAGGTGTTGGCTATTGACAACACACACCCCCGCTCAATACCCCTTTCCCTGCTTCTAGCCTGGTAGTCAGAGAGCCTGCCTGTAGGCTCCTGCTGTGAACCTCCCTTGGCCTCAAATGGTATAAGAGGTTCTCTCTTCTTCCATGGAGACTCTGATCTCTTCAGAGACCTCAGTGTGCCATCTCTGGTGTTAGCACCCAAACTCTCCTCAGAGCCCCTGCCACTCTCTTGCTCCTCTCCTTGTCCCTCTATGATGTTAATAACTCTTCTCATAAACTCCTTACTCCCGGTCGTCAGTCTCAATGTCCTCTTGAAGCTGCTCCCACCCCCAGTCTAAAACTGAACAGTCAACTTGAGGTACTTCTTACCAGGTGGAGTCTCTGGCTGCAAAGTTAGCTCTCTATAAGTGGAATTCCTGCCTACAAAGATACTCTATCCATAGGGTGGCCTCCTCTCTGTCTGAGGAGGCGAAGCTGATTT